>NW_027109391.1:105485-120887 GCF_000696795.3 Halyomorpha halys
GAGAGAGAGAGAGAGAGAGAGAGAGAGAGAGAGAGAGAGAGAGAGAGAATGACGGGGGTCTTTTACTTGAACTCGTGTATATCATTCCTCACTCCTTAAAAGCTGTTTACATTTCGTTCTCGACAACAAGTAATAAATAACAATATCGATAATTAAATGGATAATACTAAATTGTTTTTCTTTGTTTACCCTCTACCTGTTCATTTCTTGCATACGGGGGTGGGGGCTATCTAGAAGTAACCAACTTTCTACCTATTTCTAAAGGGAGAGGGTAAAAGTTTCCCCGCTATGGACCGCTGCGGATTAAAAGTCAACCTTCGCCCTAGGCTGGATTCGAAATGGCACCACTGTAGACATAAAGATGCTTAGGTGAAGTCTTGAACTCCCCCGGCTACAAACGGCTCTATTGCTAAATATCTGTAATTAACTCTTTATAATGTTTTGTATAGTTGTCTCCATTTGAGCTCATTTCGTAAACTTAGGCCATCATATCCATTTAATTCATTTTTTTTTCTTCGGATTTTCATAATCAGGATTTATCTTCAACATACGGGTAAAAATATCAACATTTTTTTAAAATATCGATATATCTAAAAATTCCAGAGTACCGCAATACGTACCTTCCCTTTGGTTTCAGGTGTCGTAGGATGGATTTCCTGCCGACGGTGAAGAAAGCCTTGTGCATCTGTTCGCTTGGACCGGCCTCCACACTGATCGCACTCGCCATGGAAGTCTACGCAGGACTGAACCTATTAGTATTCTACGAGGTTACGTCAGCCTTCTATGAACATTTGGAAGACTTCATCTATGAGCTTGAAGACTCTATATTTTGGGTTCTTGCAATGCACCTCTTCGACTCCGTGTTTCTCCTGCTGACGAGCTCGCTAGTCCTGTTAGGAGTCGTCTTCAGGAACACGACAGTCTTCGCTTTCGGGATATTGGGCTACGCACTGTACCTCGGGTTCAATCTAGTCACAACGCTGGTTGGACTCGCGACAGACGTGGATACCTATTATATTCTTCGGATTTGTGTATTGGCTTATATTATAATAATATACAACAGTTATTATCAAAATCTGAATAACAGCCGCAATGAGTCCTTTAAAACCCTTCAATATATTGAGTGAATTTCTTTTGAAAGCTTCAAACATCCCAAGATGGAAATTCTGTAAAATGGATCGATTTAAAGAACGCTCTCCGTATCAACGATCGTATTAAAGTCAGCACACGCATGCTCCTACACTACTACTCAACCTGCAAATTGAAACAAAGAAAGACTATTATATGTAAATGAATACATTAAATATTTGTGTTGTTATTTTTTTTATATCTTTTATTAATTTGAAACACATCAAGCTTTTGATTTATGCTGGCACCCAGGACTGCTAGACAAGATCCGTAAATCCCTTCCCCCTACATATTTCCTCATTATCCGTTCCTATCTCTCCGACAAATTATTTAAGGTAAATCACAATACCGCATATTCATCCCTCTTTCCTCTATCTGTTGGTGTACCTCAGGGTAGTATCCATGGTCCTATCCTTTATGTAGTTTTTGCAGCTGACATCCCAACGCATCCTAACACCTATGCCTATGGCACATGTCTATTGTCAGTGAATAATAATCCTTTGTATCCCAAACCCTCCTCCAATCCCACCCTTGAAGAATGGATCCAATACTGAAGGATTAAAATAAATTCCAATAAATCCCATCGAATCAACTTATCCCAACAGTATCCTTAATAATACCCAATTTATTCCTGTCGAACAGATCCGTTACGTTGGACTACATTAGGACAAACGACTGACATGGGATCCTCATATAAGACTGAAAAGGCAGGAAAATGCTCATCGATTCCGACAATTACAGCACTGTCTAGACAGACGGTAAATTATCAAAGATTCATTTATGTGACCATAATAAGGCCAAACTAGACTTACTGAGTTGAGCTTTGTGCTCCACTAAACCATCGAATTCTCTTGAATCCAATCCTTACTATCCACAATCCTTTGTCATAAATCAAGTCATCTATCAGGACAAATGTTCCATATATTGTCAATTTAGCCAGAACCAGATACCAATCCTTCCATGGTAAACTTCCTAACTACCCATATTCACTTGTATCTAACCTATTATCTCCTACAGCTGACCAACCTATTCTAACTACGGTGGGGGTCAAGTTTCTCATTTTTTGGGCCGCCACTCAATGAGAAAAGTCAATGCCCAAGGCTGGATTCACACCAGCGCCGTTAAAGTTACCATATGGCAAAGACCTGCGCCGCAACCACCTGAGCTACCCACAGCTACTGCTCAAAATTCCCTCCATCCTCCACCCATTTCTGCATACTCTACTTCTGAGAACATCAACCTCCCGTTTATATGATTCTCTTTGAGTTCATCTTTTTTTTTTTTTTTTTTTAATGTTCGCCTCCTTGCATCCTTAATTGATCAATGAAGGTATAAGCTTGTTTTCACCATATTAAAAGGGACGTGCCGGCCGTGCGGGTTGGGGCGCAGGTCTTAGTGCGCTAGGTTCGGAACGTTGTGGGTTCGATTCCCACCTGGGGCAGTTAAATATTCATTTTTCGGCGGTCCCGAAAAATGACTCTTGACACTCTTACCTTGGTTAGTATGCGGTGGCAACCTAGGTATCCGTCAGAGGTTGGCAAAAAGAACCCACAGGCCCACTTATTCTTGTTCTTGACTTGTCCCCCCACCAAATACCAGTACCAGTACTACCATATTAAAGCTTAAGTGAAGAAGTTTTTTTGAGGTCCGGGATATGTAAAGCCAAGCCAATGAGGATTAATACATGCTTCAAATGTTCATAAATGTTTAGAAACATTAAAGTTTAATTTTCATTAACATAACATAACGCCATGAAACGCTTATTTTCTTTTTTGGCACATCGCACCCATTACCTTTTTTATAGGGAATTTTATCATTGTTGGATTTACGTAATCCGAATTTTGTGGTACTTTTTTGATTTTATATAAAGTCGGGGTCGGGGGTCTCGATTTCTTGCCCTTGCCGCGTGCACCGGGCGACGCTAAAGGTGTTGCAACTGCGATGCCGCACTAAATTACCTTTAGTGACCAGGACCTACTAGGCTTGCCCCTACAACAGCGCCACACCCAAGGACATCCTGGCCAACCTCTGAGGGAGAAGCAACGTTTTACGAGCACCAGACGCAAAGAACATAGTTTTTAACATTTCGCCCGCAGCATAACCTGGACGAGGGAAGCGGCTAAAAGACGTCACCGAGGCGGCTAATACATCAGGCGATTAGCCATTATTCCATTACCTATAAGACCACCGAATGCTCTGGCATATATCATACTATCAAAATGATATTTACTAACACCACTAACTTATTTGCCTCCTCAGGAATTGTAACTTTATTTTGGTCTCTAAAAAATATATACATGTTCATTAATAAGCAAGTCTCACATTTTAAACCCCCACCTTCCATACTAATTAAATACAATCGGGGTACCTGGAGTAATGCCGGACCAGGTCCTCAAGTAAACAATCATCTTCAATTTGTTGTCTTTTACATATTTTCAAGGAGGTTTTATAGCAGATCTAGTTGAGTTTTTTTTGTAAAACCACGGATAACAGCTAAAAACACGAAATTTGATTTTTATCCCATACTATTAATAATAGGACTGTGGATCATACGGTCTTTTTTGTTCTTCTTAAGGTATAGTACCTGCTCTCGTAATTAGATCACTCATATAAGGGACACCCTGTATATTTTATATAGTATATAATATACAATAAATACTTATATATATAATATATATGTCGTGAAGATGGTTGTGAATGCCGTTTTGTTTATTTAGATAATAACCAAGACAATTTTTAATTAAATATGATTCTCTTTTGGATGCTTCTTTTTTTTTTTTTTTTTAGCTTCCTCACATCCTTAATTGACCAGTGTAGGTTGGCTTGTTTTGCACCATATTAAAGCTTACTAAATGAAAAAGTATTTTTGATATTTACAGCTCGGCCAATGAAGAATAATAGTTGCTTCAAATGTCCAAAATTTTTAGAAATGAGCAGCTGACAAATATTTTTTTCCTATAGGTAACATATTTGCCGAAAAATAGACCATTTTGTTTGTTGATTATTAATTATTTTGGCTTTGAATTTTAACAAATATAATTTATAATTATTATATATGTAAATATATAAATATATTTATAATAATAATACAAAATATGAGATTTTATTGATATACGTTTCTCCATGATTCTTGTGCCCTGGTCTGACTCCAATATTGGAAATAACGATGGCAATAACTACAAATAAAACTCTTAAAAAGGCATTTCTTGGAGTCATTTGCCGGCTTGAAAGGATATTAAAAATTCCTCGAAAGCTCCGATGCGGTGCTCGTAAAAGCTGCCTCAAAGTAACGATTACTTTTTACCATCTGAGCTCTACATATTATTTGTATCTATTCCTTGTATATAATGCTATTATGAATCCAACATCTTATTATTACAATTTACTGTACTCACTATATATATATATAAAACTGATATAAAACAGTTCTGGCACAAACATGGAGTTAGTTAGATCGCAATGTAGAACACATTCTAATAGACAATTGGCATGACTATGCGAACAAGAAAGTTACTTACTAGTTGAGCATACACCATACAAAACGCTTATTTTAAGCCTACAACGTTGTATTTTTGGTTGTTATTTGTTAATTAAAAATTGTACGGAAGATGATATTTAAAATATTGTTTACAAAACACAATAAAGAACATAAAAAAAAACAGGCTAGGTGGGATGAAATTTCTCCCAGTAAATTAAAAGGAATCAAAATATCAGCAAAACCATGGTCGACATCTTGACGCAACAACCGGCGGGAGGAAGTTACTCTAACCCCCATGGGAGTAGGTCATACTCATACCTCACATACTCTCACCTGATCAAAAAAATGCCGCCTCCAACATGCAAATATTGTAAGTCTATTCTCACGATTAGACATATATTTGAAGAATGTACTCACTATTTGCCAATAATAAACAGGATAGGACTGACCCCAAATTTATCAGAAGCTCTCACAGATGAGGAAGTTAAAGTTACATCAGTGTTTAAATTTTTATGAATTTTTGTATGAATTACGTTCGTGTGCGCGTGCATGTGTTGTATTTGTAGCTTCATCATTGTAGCATGCCATAGGCGTTGATGATCCAAGGGCTTTACGCCTTTAAGCAACAACAAACAAACGAACAATTAACAAAAAAAAATAAAGTAAGATAAAAAAGAAGAACAAAAAAGTTTTAAAAAACTTAAAACTATTTAAAAAAACAAGAATTTTATTTGGTTTCAATAATCTAACTTAACACTATCAACTTATCAAGTATATAAATATAAGTATATACAAACTAAATACTTTGTTATTAAGAAAGTTGATCAATAATTAAAGGTTTTTAAAATTAATGAAATAGTGACAAAATAGGCTGATTTGACTCACAAGGGCAGAATAACCTCCAAAATATCTTTAAATAATTAAACGTGAGGATTAAATTTATATTATGGCCGAATTGTCCGAAACATTAGATTGTTATAATTAAAGAGTGTTGAGATTTACCTGAATACCAATTAATTTATTTAAACAATAAATACTAATCTAGTTACAGTAGATAAATAGTTACAGTACTTGCTAACAAAGTACTAAATCCCCTAACCCTACATAGGCTGTAGTAGTAGTAGGGTATACTATATATTTTCATAGATCCTTTTTTTTTTAATTAGTTTATTAATGAATTAGTCAATACTTGAATGGATAGTTAAATTATTACTATTATTAATGCTACATGCAATCATACAGCTGAATTAGCATTTGCAATGACGTTGGTTTCCTAGAAGCGATGATATCAGCCAATTAACATTCCGATGTTAATTAACCTATTCATTATGTGTAAATTAGGATGTTACAGCATGATATTGAGTAGACATGTGTCAAGTAACGATGGCAATAAATAAATTACTTTATCTTCCATAGTGGTAACTTTATCGTTTTCTTTTTCCTTTACTTGTTTTCCTTGTGTATGATATTCTATTAGATAGATTGGCTGAAATCAGTCTGAAGTTCTAAACTTATAACTTAATTTTACAGAGGACCTGATAGCTGATTGAGCTGGGGCTAGGGTCCCAGAGCACTTGGTTTAGAAGGTTGTGGGGTCGATTCCCACTTGGCTGGTCAACACTTATTCCGCGGCGGCCCCAAGAAATGAACCTTGACATTGCCACTCTGGGGTTGTATAGGTCCTCAATAGAGGACTTGAGACAAAAAAAACCTATTTTATCTGTCACAACTGTTTTAAATAAACATTCAGTTAATAAATTCTGGCATTTATTTTTTTTTTTAAATATCTGCAGAATAATTCATCACAATTTTGTCACACCCTTCGAGATGAACTGGCACTAATTTAAGGTAAGCTAGATTTGACAGGATAATTAGCGTGTGTGTCGGTATTCGCTGTAAATCCTAGCAGGGTGGAAGATATTCGCTTTCGCTTGTGAAGGGCATAACAAGTCCTAAAGGTATTCGCTTTAAGTCCTTGGAAGAAGTGATAAACGGATTGTAGTAAGTTTTTGGCTTAAAGTCGTGAGGGTATTCAGTCCTAGAGGTATTCGAGATAGTTCCAGGCGAAAGGACAGAGGGTACAGAAAGAAGATATCCAAAGAAGACGAAGTGAAATAATATTGCATTTACATTTTTAAAAAAAAGTCGGATCCACTGATATTTGTTATCACTCACTGCCTCCTAAGAAGATTTATGCCTGCAGAGGATTGACTCATATTGGTTGAATTAAATGATCTCTCTGGGCTATTAAATGCCTTCGAGAGATACTACCTGTAAGACATTAGCATTTATTGAACCAGAAGATTATATTACAATATTTATTGATTCAAATACTAAAACACATGGTTATTACATTTGTATAATTAAACTAGTTACAAGCAATATTATGCGAGGACTGTACTGGTTCAAGTCTCGGCAGTTAGGTCGCAGCAGGTTGTAACGTTCATAGCGACAGCTAGAGTAGAAAGCAGCCATAATATAATATAATAAATGGCCAGCGTTTCTTAATAAATGTATCTTAAATTACTTTGTAGTCGCAATTTGTAACTCTTTATACTAAGATGTGAGTGAAAATTTTGGAATCTGGAGACATATTTTTTGATCAATTCCTTCATGAATACAAAACATTGTGGTAGTGAAAAAGAAGAATGTTATAATTACTTTTAACTTTTGACAATTAAAATAATGTTAAATCGTTAATACCCTGTTGTATAGCGATCTGCCGCCGCCGTTCAACGAGTCCAAAGAAGCCGCCCTCAACCTCTTGAAGAGGCTGGGCTACGTTGGGTTCGGAGACTTCGACTTCTTAGATCAGTTGCGGCTCCAGAACGTCAGCCTGGAAGCCTTGGACTCCGTTAGCGTCACGGACCTGCTCCTCAAGGTAACGAAACTGTTCTAGTCTAATCCTTTGAGTGTTGATAACTAGTTGTTTATATTTATTTTAAGGCATAGGTGTAACAGCTATTAACAATTACTTATTATTATAATATTTCCCAGCCTTTCTTATTTTATCTTTGGAACATTCTATTACACCGTCAACCATGTCCCTTCCTCCTACTAATATTTTTTTTCCGTTACACATCATCCTTTTGTGATACAGGCAAGGACCTTTTAAGTTATTTATCTAGTTACTTACATTAACATATCTCCTTGACATGTAATTGGACGACACTTACACCTCATATATTTCCTAAATTTTTCCTTCTTTTAATTTTAACATATTTGTTATAACTTCTATTCATTATTGTTCTACTAGTTATCCCTCTGTAACCAAATCACCTCCTTGCTCAACCGTTGGTCTAGTCACAGTACTTCTTTACAAAGTGCTGAACCCCTGATCCTTTATCGGTTGTTGCGGTACTACAGACAGTTATCACTCTACAAGTACATTCAATTCTATCGTTTATTACTATATTTATTATTAATTATTGTTTTATTCATATATATTTATATCCTGTTAAAATATTCTATAATATAACAATATTCTTATAGTATTTTCCCCCTTTTTTTTATGTTTTTCGTTTAGCCCTGTAAAGTGGGGCGAAAGCTCAGTTAATAATAAATATTTTGTTGTGCTATTTTGATCATCTATTGGAACATCTCTCTTCAATTTATGATCTTTCAAAGTTAAGAATTTTCTAATCCAGAGTTATAACCAAACCCAAATATAAATTTTTTATTGACATTATATTCTGTGAAAGGGGTTCTGAAGCAGACAAGCAAACTAAAAAGGGAATTCGAGAACAGCTGTTAGCACAACGTCCGCAGCGCTGTCTTTATGCATTCTTAAAAACTTGTGCCGCTTTAGTTTGTTCCGCTAAATGTTTCAACTTGAACAACCATTTATTTTAAAATTGTTCATAAATTTACCTAGGCTTGGATTATAAGGAATTATCATTATAACAATTAGATAATTATTGTTGGATGACGTACGAGGAGAAGATGGTTGCGGGTGCGGTCAAAGTGAAACACAAAAAAGTTAGTGTAACCGATTTAATTGTGCCAACGTTTCGGCTAGAGTTTCTAGCCTTCTTCAGGGCTAAGCACAGAACAAGATAACAACCACAGTAAGTATAGAAAATAAAAAAGGAAATATAAACAGAATAACATAAAATGAATAATTTTACAAAATATAATTAATAAAATGAAGTGATGAGAGAAGCGGGAAATAAAATGTATACATAGGTGATTGAAAAAGTGGGTAAAATAACATAATTAAGATAATAAAATAAAAATGAAATTACATAATGCATAGAATTATGAACATATTAGTTATTAATAGTTTAAAAATTGAAATATGGAAAGAAAAAGAAAATTGAGAGGAAGAAAATATATGTAACAACAATAATTGATAAAGAGGCAAAATATAAGTAAAGTATACCATAAGAAATAAATAGAAAACAATAAATAAATAATAATATTTTTGAAAACACCAATAATAATATAGTGAACATAACTTATAACGTGGGTAAGGAAAATTGATAAAAGTGGAGAAAAGAAGGGGTGGTAAAATAAAGAAAGGGGAACAAAAAAAGAATAAAACGTACCCGTTAGCTTGAAAATCAAACGCCTAATGGATACTGCGCCAATAAGGGCCACACTCTGATTATTGTTATAACTTCTCTGATATTATTGTTATAATTTATAATATCTTATTTTTATAATTTATCTGATATCAATGATCTTATTGTTATAATTTCTCTGGTATCGATTCACACACCTACAGACACCATTTTGGACTCAAGAGACGTTAAAAGGTGTATTTACGCAATACTTTCCCTTATAATATATTCCATGTATAGAACTTTATAGGAAATTATAAAAAAAAAAAAAAAAAAAAAAAAAAAAGATACTGAGAACATGACAGTCAGTTGTCACTCACAATTCAGTCTGTCAGTCTCCCCATCACTTTTCGTGATTGAAGCTTGAATTTTAGCATTTCTGGAAATCTGTCAGTCCATTAGAGTTAATATTGCATGATCAATCAAAATGTCAATCTTCCGCTTCAATGACATTCCGAATGATCCGCTATGGTTTCTTTTATTCACTCCTATTTATATATTGAATATTGCTATTACTACTAGATTACTGTGCTACCTAATCTTCCTCAACTGATTTATAGTTATAGTTTGTAATATCCTCAATAGATAAGAGTTATAGAATTATAAAAATAGAAATGTTATATATTTTTTAATTTACGCATACCAAAATTTAGTAACATTAATAGATCGTTAGATATTTAGCTATAACGTTTCCTTGTAAATATTCGCTTCGATAGGTGTCGAATTGTTTTAGGCATCCTTTAGATTTCCTAAGTTGTTAACTTTTTTTACATTATTTATCATATTTGATCATGATTCCCTAAAAAAGTTGCAATTGCGACAGTATATCGTCAATTGCTAATGCACTGCGATCGGTATTTGGTTTAGGCTTCATTACAAAACCCATTTTTACCTTGAAATTTACAAATCAGAAACTCACAACACATATTTCACTTTGAAATGATCAAATAAATGTTATTTATCCACAAAATTCATTATCTTTTAATAATACCCTACTTTTTCCGATCGAACGATCTACTTACATCTCGATAAATGACTGACATGGAATTATCATATAAGACTGTAAAGACAGGAAATGTTCAGTTCAGAATATGACAATACTTACTAAGCGCGCGGCCTAAGCTTCCAACTAATTAGAAAATATTAATTTAAACGACTCTGAGGCCCAGCTAGACCGAGCTTCGGGTCTCCACCAATCCATGGAGTTCCTGTCGTATCCAATCCTTACAGTCCAAAATCCTTATTACTCCTTATTTTGTCACGATTCAAATCACCCATCACGACCTCAATTAAGCCCTTTTTAAATTTCTGTCAATTTTCTGATCTAATCTTTCTATGGTGTATCGATGTTTTTAAGTTCTTTATAACTTTTATAAGTTCGATATTGGTATCTTCAATTTTCAAATTTATATTCTTTAATTTTTTACTTCCTGCCACACAGTATCCTTCAATAGATCCCGACATATTCCTATGAAACCGGTTCTTGACCTATGCCATCTGGACAAACGACTAACTTCATACAAGATTGAAAAGACAGGAAAGTGCTCGTCGATTTCAACTATTACAGCACTTACTAGACAAAGGGTCTAAACTTCCAACTATCACAAAAGGTCATTCATATAACTGTTATAAGGTCTATCTGGACTTAACGGAGTTAAGCTTTGAGACTCCACTAAACTATGGAATTTCTCAACCTTATACGAAATCCTTAATGCAGTTTACTTTGTCACAAATTAAGTCATCCATCAGGATATCAATGTTGCTGATTTGGCCAGAACCAGATACCAATCCTTCCATGATCAACACCCTAACAACCCAAAATCACTTGTTCCTAACCTGACTTCCAGATACCTAATAATTATCCTAGGCTCCTGAAAAGAAGATGGCCCCGATATCATTTCCTCTAGAAACGTTATTGCAGTTCTATCAATGGGTAGATTCTTTACAAGACCGAATCATGTCATTTTAATAAAACTCATATCATATATACTAATTTTATATATTTTTAATACAGTTATTAATATCAATGAATAAAATTTAAAAAAATTGTATTTCATGTCATCTATTTATGTTATCTTTTCTACAATATTTTTAGAATTTGTGTTTCGTTTTTAGCCATGATGAAGCCCTGTTAAGAGGGTCCAAACTTCTTAATGAATAATTAGTTTTTTACTGATTGAGATTTTATTTTATCGCACCATCTTCCTTATTTTGATAAGAAAATATATTACATATAAATATATTAACATACATAACTATCGAGTCCTACACAAAATTAACAATTTATTTTAAATACTAAATATTTTATTTACATTACAGCCACTTGGGAACATTACACCCCCCACAAACCCCTCCCCCGTGAAATCCTAATGGAAGCTAATGCGAGAACGGACGTTGTTAATGGAGCTACAAATCCTCTCTAGTCTTTCTTAATGATACTCGCATAAAACTTAATTGCTTATTTTACCAGAACCTCTCATTTATTATTAATGTGACATCTTTGGGCTTTATCTTCTTTTTTTATACCACTTTGTATTTTAAATGAAACGATTTTTTTTTTCATTTATTGAAATTTACAACTACATATATAAAAAATACAAAACTAAATGTGATAAATATTTCAGAACACATGATAATTTTAGAAAGGAACCACCTAATAGTATTACTTCAATCGTTTCTTTATAATTTAAAAGATCCCGTGGCCATCTTCTTTCTAGACCCCTCGGAAGATTATAAGGTACTGCTAAGGATGAGAGATTAAGAAATAATGGGTTTGGGTGGGTAAGGATTTTGGGATAAACGGAGGTTTATCCATTTCAGGTCAAATTAGCAACGAATGGGATGTTGAGGTCTGGATGAGTTTATTTGTGACGTAATAAGAAACATAAACCTTATTACGTCACAAATAAACTCATCCAGACCTCAACATCCCATTCGTTGCTAATTTGACCTGAAATGGATAAACCTCCGTTTATCCCAAAATCCTTACCCACCCAAACCCATTATTTCTTTATCTCTCATCCTTAGCAGTACCTTATAATCTTTTATAATCTCCCTCTTCTAGATTTTTTTTTTAATAATTTATTTATTGTTATTTACAACTGTATACATATATACACATCAAGTGAATTTGCTGTAAGTGATATTATAACATGAAACAAACATGTGGAGAATCTACCCATTGATAGAACTCCAAAAACATTTCTAAAGAAGGAGAAGATCTCGAGGCCATCTTCTTTTCAGACGTCTAGGAGGATTATTAGGTAGTGAATGATAAGCCAGGTTAGAAACGAGTTGGTTTGGGTGGTTGGGAAGTTTATTATGGAAGGATTGGTATCTGGTTCTGGCCAAATCGGCAACATAGGGGACATTGAGGATTGGATTCGAGGGGAATTAGATGGTTTAGTGGAGCCTCATAGCTCAATTCCGTAAGTCCAGATGGGCCTGTTGACAGTCATGTAGATCAGTCTTTTGTAATGGATTGGAACTTTGAACCGTCTGTCTAGTAAATGTTGTAATAGTCGGAATTGACGAGCAGTTTCCTGTCTTTTCAGTCTTGTATGAGGATTCCATGTCAGTCGTTTGTCCAGATTTAGTCCTAAGTAACGGATCTGTTCAACAGGAATAAGTCGGGTATTATTAAAAGATACTGTGGGGCAAGACGAAGGTTTACGACGAATGGTAAATGTGATTTGGTGGGATTTATTGGAATTTATTTTAAACCTCCAGTTTTGGCACCATTCTTCATTATTCACTGACAATAGGCATGTGTCATCGGCATACGTGGTGGGAATAGTGTTATAATAGTTTGGATGGGTTGGGATGTCAGCTGTAAAAGCTGTATAAAGGATAGGACCAAGAATACTACCTTGAGGTAAACCAGCAGACTAGGGAAACAGGGATGAATAACCGCTGTTGTGATTTACTTGAAATAACCTGTCTGAGAGATAAGAACGGATAATGAGATAATAAGTAGGGGATAGGAATTTACGGATCTTGTATAGCAGTCCTGGGTGCCAGACTCGATCAAAGGCCTGTTCTACATCAAGAAAGACTCCCGAGCAGTACATTACGCGCTCCAATGAAGACGAGACTACATCAACCACACGATAGCATTGCTGGATAGTGGAATGGTATGTTCGGAATCCAAACTGGTGATAAGAATTTTAGGAAGGATTTTGGATTGGAAGGATTGGAAGCGGGAGGAATTTGATAGTTTCGTAGAGCCCAAGAGCTCAATTCCATTTGTCCAAATCGGTCGAGTTATCATATTGTATAAAAGTTTTTCTCAATGGGATGGGATGGTGTTGTAGTAATCGAAATCTACGATCGGTTCCTTGTCGTTTCAGTCTTGTATGGGGGTTCCAAGTAAGTCTCTTGTCAAGATGGTGTCCTAAGTAGCGAATCTGTTCAACAAAGATATACTTTATTCATTTATGCTGCTCAAATACATCGGGTTGCTACATTACACAGCATACTAATCAATCCGTGATCGGACATATATAAATTACATATATTTATATGATATAATAAAAAAGAAAGAAAAGAGTTGTTTTTTTTTCCCACAGTTTCCTTTTACAGTCAATTCCAGTAAGGATGGAGGTGTTGGGGCATTTCTCCAGCACATGGGCTGGTATTTCAGACTATTTGCCGCATTTGCGACAGAGGGACCCAACTTCTCCTTGCTGTCCACTGGCTCCTGGAACTCCTTACAGGGGTGCTTAGTTGATATAAGTATATAAAAAAGATACTGTAGAGCAGGAAAGTAGAAGTTTACGACGTAGAGTAAAGGTGATAAGCTGGGATTTCTTAGGATTTAGTTTGATCTTCCAGTAGTGACACCATTTACCAATTCATGTTATGTGTGACTGCAGAATATGGGATTATTTATTTTGAATATATATTTTCAATAATAATATAGTTGTACAAAATAAACGTATATTCGGTTAGTTCTATTTACAAATATTCATTTATCTAAATGAAATCTAGCTCCTAAACAGTGAATGTTAGTAATAGAAAATACTGAGATAATAGCATAGCCTTTAAACATCTTTTAAAGGAAAATGTAAAAAGGAGTAATGTGGAAAATCATCACCCGATTTATGTCCATTTTCTTCTTATTTTACTTTACTGCTTGGAAAAATATAGAACGGAAGGTATACTTAAAGGTACATAGACAAGACACGTTTAAACCATGAATTTATATAAAATAAGATTGTATATAGGTAGCATTGCATTCAAGTTTTTATTTACTTGATTTTAATAACTTAAATTTTATGTTTATCCATTTTAATTTATACTTAATTATTTTATTGTAAATGTTTTTATCATTTTATGTATACTTACATCTATAATACCTAGATTGTGGCAGAATATATTATTCCAAAACAAGTTTTTCATACAAAAGAATACGGGAAATAAGAGAGAAAATGGCAGTATAGGACTTATTAATTCGCTTAAGTCATTTGTGAACTATCCAAATCAATACCGGACCGTTATAAGACTCTATGTCATACTTTACACGAGAGGAGATTGGACCAGAGGGTGAAGCAAAAAAGAGGAGTCTCCTTCAAAAAGGAAAGTAATGGTAAAATGGGGGAGGTTTGCCACGCCTCTGGAGCTCAGGTTTTTATTAATAGCAATTTCCGCCATTGTAATTTCGACTAAAACTGAAGGCAATGAATAACTGCTCTGACTCCTCTGCCACGCCCCTGGAGTGCATCAGAAGGTACTCGTTTTAGGCTACACTCTATCTTATTGTTATTACGGCCCCCCTTCCTGGTCATTTCTGACATATGGAGGGGGGAAGGGAGAAGACTTATCTAGTAGTAACCTAACAAAGATAGTAAGGTCAAGTTTTGAGTTCCTGGGACCGCCGTAGAAATAAAAGTGGACCCACAGACAGATTCAAACCGGAGCCGTTGCAGTGACGAGGCATGTTAAATTGACGCTCCAACTCCCTCGGTTACAATCGGCCTTTCTTGACATGGGGGGGGGGAGGAGAGAGAGGTATCTATAGCTAACTAAATTATTCTAACCACGGTGAAGGGTCAAGCTTTATTCGGGTGGGTCCGACCGGGAAGGATTGCCTTACTTCTATATTATAAATAAGACTAAAATACTAAAAATGTACATTTTATTTCCTGTCTTTTCAGTCTTGTATGAGGATTCCATGTCAGTCGTTTGTCCAGATTTAGTCCTAAGTAACGGATCTGTTCAACAGGAATAAGTCGG
>NW_027109391.1:121356-121893 GCF_000696795.3 Halyomorpha halys
AATTATATATGTACATAGTTTTTTTCTATTCTTTTCCTCCTTCCATATATATTATATATGGTAAAACAACTATGGCCTAAATGGGCCAATATAATGTATTCTGCTTATTATTGTGTTTTAAAGATTTTTTATTTTATTTATTTATTTAATCTAATTTACAACTGTACGAAATAATACAATAAGTAAATATGTTGTATGTTTCTTGTATACACTTGAAAATCTTGGGAAGGGAGGTACTTCAAACCCATTGGTGGTACTTCAAACATTAATTTAAATTAGAAGGTCCCGTGGCCATCTTCTTTTCAGACGCCTCGGAGGATTATCAGGGATTGTTAAGGATGAAAGATTAAGAATTAATGGGTTAGGATGGTTAAGGAGTTTGGAATGAAAAGACGCATATCTGTTTTGGGCCAAATCTGCAACGAATGGGATGTTAAGGTCTTGTAGGGTTGTAAGGATTGGATGTGGGAAGAATTTAAAGATACAAGGAATGTATAACAATTATAAAGGCAGAGATCATTGAAGTGAATATTTAGT
>NW_027109391.1:122456-124711 GCF_000696795.3 Halyomorpha halys
ACTTTTTCAAATGAAGACCTCTTCTATCTGAAGATGAGAGGAACACTTTATTTTTCCTCTCGATTCCTTGACGATTCCAATTACGCCATAGATATAATTCCTGTCCTCCTCTCCCCCCCTCCTAAGACGTCTTTCCTTAATTGTTATTGATTCAATTTCAAGTAAGGCGGAAAAGTATTTTCCTATTGGTCATTATTTTAGCTCTGTTTTCTTAAGCTCCTCCTTCAATTTCTTTTTTTAATTTTACTAATTGAAATTTCATCTTGGATAGTAATAATTTTTAAATATCGACATCTTGACTCTCGCAAGAGGATAAAAATTTCCAATAATAATATTGTAACGGATAAATATATAAGTTAATATAAAGTGGTGTAATAACTAAACAAATTAAAATGGTGGTCTAGATAATGAAGATTAATCTAACTAAGCTAAAGAAGTTATGAAATTTGAAGAATTATCCTTGAAATATATTAATGTAATATTTAATAACATTGTAAGGCAGAGAACCTCAATACTATGCTAGCCAAATATATTATGTACTAGTGATCACTTTAATTATCTTTTTGTACTGGAGACTGGCGGGATACAAAATCAAAACATTCTATAACTTACTTACCTTTAAATATGTTACACTTGAACCTTAGCCCTATAATTTCAAAATTGTTTTTTTGCTCATATTTATAAGATATTAAAGGTACAGAAATATAAAACGCTATAGATTTTAAGACCGATCGCGAATCGACTTATTTATATTTTTCTGATTTATACCACATTAAGATCCCTTTATATGTTTTCAGGAATGCAGAAAACGAAAAGGCTATAAATTTAAAAATCGTGCACTCCCGTATTGATTGATTCTAGCTTTTCGAATTTGTTCCTCAAATTCTCACAAATTGGAAATTTGGAAAATTGATGATATATACTCATTCTTCAGTTTTTTTTTTAACATAAAGAATGTGCGAATGTATATTAAACTTATTAATAACAATAAACATGTGCACTTATACCTTGTACTTTTTTCCTCAAAAATTACCCCATTATATGTATGGGAGCGCAGTAGTTCAGTGGTAAGGCACTGTGCAAATAACTCCAAGGACCCGGGTTCAAATCCGGCTGTAACAGATATTAGTTCGTTACTGCTATGAAACAACCGTGTGAGAGGAAAATCTGGCAGTCATGCATGATTCAGTCCGAATCACCTCCTTGCACAAGCTTTGGTCTTGTAACTTCCTTACTTTTCTTTGATAGAATTATTTTTATTTTTTTAATATAATAAACTACTACCGGGAATTTTATAGGAAAAAGTACGATATTAAAACAGTACATTTTCAGCAATAAGCAAATTACTAAAAATGTACATTTTACATACATATTATTAAAAAAAAATTAATATAAAATGTAATCATATATATACATATATTCAGTATCAGAATAAAGTTTTTTGTATTCTTCCCCCCCCCCTCAATATATGTTACATATGGATAAAACAACAATGGCCTATAGAGGGCAGCATAATGTAGCCTGCGTCATTGCCTGGGGCCAACTCCGTAACTCCATTAAAGTTACACATCACTTGCAAACACATTATCGGGCTCCCAATTCAATAACGGTATCCCCGTCGATGTTATCAAATTTCCTCTCAATTAATAATAAGTTGCAAAAGTATTTAATAAAAACATTGCATAATTTTAAATAATAACTTAACTATCAGGTTTCTTACAGAACCTACTTTTTATCACAATAAAGTAATTGTATTTCTATTTATTTTATGTTATTTTGATATAATGTACAATGGCTGTTTATATATTGTTGTTCTCTTTTTCCTTCAGTATATTTTGGATTGTTTTATTGTAGTGTTCTGTCTCTATTGGATTAATCTTTTCAGTACTGTTGTGTGAGCACAATATACATCTTTTGTATTGAAATGCAGTATCACAATTTATGAATAAGTCAACGCCAAACCCAAGTAGAGGAAGTGAGGAGAAGATGGCAAAAGAGGTTAGAGATCAAGAAAAAAAAAAAACATTCACAGAGAAAGTCAACTTAATTATTATTTTTATTAATTGGAAAAGTTTGTCAGGAGGTGCGGTCAGCAAAGAACAACATGAATAAACAAAACCATATTTATTTATTTTATGCCGACGTTTCGACCTGAGTTTTAGGTCTTCATCAGGGCTATAGAACAAAAGAGATAACAACAACATTTAGAGTAACATACAATTAAAAAGGAATAGTATACAAACAAATTTTGAATT
>NW_027109391.1:125661-127543 GCF_000696795.3 Halyomorpha halys
GATGAAGACCTGAAACTCAGGTCGAAACGTCGGCATAAAATAAATAAATATGGTTTTGTTTATTTATGTTGTTCTTTGCTAACCGCACCCCCCGACAAACTTCTCCAATCATTAATCTACGGTCAACTATCTACACCTTATTATTTTTATTTATTTATTATTACTAATATTATTAAATTAATTCAATATTTCTTGTCACGTATTTTTTTTCAAAGAGAATTCGATTAATTAATATATAATCCATAAAACCGTGCAACTCACTCCACAGGCCCAGCTTCCAATCTGAGTCTGAACGATAATTTTTTTCTGTCTCATTGTAGCCGCGAGTCGGCCCTCCGCGGTCCACCCAGCCTCATGAAGTGGTTTCTCTTAATTGAGTAAAAATCAATTCATCCAAATCACCTCCTTGCACAACCGTTGATGTAGTAACAGTACTTCCTTACAAAGTACTGCACCTCTGACCCTTCATAGATTGTAGTGGAATATAAAAATTTATTTAATTTATTTGCGAAACAACAGCTATTTCTTCTCCTTGAGAATGTATTTTATCATTACTATACATTTTATTTAATTTATATTATAATTAGTTTGTTTTCTCCTACTTCATCAGCATTCACTAAATTAATTAATTATCAGCAACAGGTAGGATATAAAAAAACCATAACCTAAAAAAAATCTGTAAAAATACACAAGTCATTATTTTCTCCTTTCATAACCATTTACTACCTATATTTAAATGTATATATTTTCTTTAATGTATGATTATTTTTTTTAGATTTTAATGGAATGTAATTGTGCATGACCATATAGTAATTTTTATGTATGTTATTTTTTTTTATTTTTACTATTTATTGTACTAATTGAGAACTATATGAGGTATATCGGTAAATAATTGAAAAAAAATTAATATTAAGAAAAAGTGAAAACAAGAAAAAGATTAAAAAAACTAAAACAATTGTAAAAAAAACATCATTTATTACTCAATTATATTTCCTGACTTAGCAATTGTCTAACTTGTCTTAATATAATGTGAGTTTAGCAACCCAATGTAGTGGGGGAGCACTGCTTGTTCCTCCCTGGATGTTGTTTTCCCATAATATTTCACTTTAGATATAGAAGGAGGGAAGCAGAGTCGAGAGGTGTAAGGAGGAACGCTGGCTGCCTGGATTCTAATTATAAGAGAACTGCTTCATCGAGCAGTCTTTTCACAGCTTAGTGATTCTCACTAGTGAGGCTTACATCCTCAATGCGCAAATGGATCCATTCAGTCAGTCTATTTCTGTACGGTTGGGGAAAATATGTAAGGATCAACTACCCACTTTATAGAGGAGAAGGTGGTAATATAGGACCTAATTATTAAATCGAACCCCCTAGATATTTCGTTCCAGATTTTTATGATTCTTAAATGTAAAACGATAAAAAAATACACTATATTGAAATGGTACACGAGAATAAATACTCTAGAAATATATATATTTTTCTTTTTTACTTAATGGACTGGGCACAGAAACATTGGGACTGTGAGCTAGCCAATGTAGAAGTACAACCTCACCATCACTTATAAAACTTAAGGATACAATAAATTAGATTGTAATAAAGAAGGAATAAACATCCGAATAACCAAAATAAAAGTTATGTAACCTCAGCCTGAGCCCTAAAAGCCCTTCCCCTATCCTGCTCTGACGTAACATGGACACGCCCTAAATGTGTATCCATCTCTTTACCCAATAAATCAGAACTGTTTCTCTTCTATTACAGCTTTAATATTTCCATAATGCCGGGCCCAACCTTCACACTGCTATTCAACTCTGTCTACTCCACCCCATGTTATTCCTTCACACTGCTATTCAACTCTGTCTACTCCACCCCATGTTATTCCTTC
>NW_027109391.1:127653-133521 GCF_000696795.3 Halyomorpha halys
GTCTACTCCACCCCATGTTATTCCTTCACACTGCTATTCAACTCTGTCTACTCCACCCCATGTTATTCCTTCACACTGCTATTCAACTCTGTCTATTCCACCCCATGTTATTCCAATCGATACAATCCTTGTTTGTTCTCTATTAGATACTGAGAATTCAGTACAGAGGTCAGTAACGTTTTGGATCCTGTCATATACATTTTCTTCACCGAAGATATTCCTCTTCACCCCGAAACCTTTCTGACAACATTCTCTAATGATACCGCCATCCTTTCATCAAACTCAGATCCTGACAATGCGACCACATACCTACAAAGGTACCTCTCCCTTATACGGAAGACTAACGTGGAATTCACATATTAGACTTAAAAGACAAGAACTTAACCAACGATTTGAACAATTATACGGACTGCTAAGTAGAAAATCACAGTTTTCAGTAGACAATAAATTACTACTTTACAAAACAATAATAAAGCATATTTGGACTTATGAACAAGAATTGCAGGGGGCAGCTATAACTGCAACATCAAACGCGTTTAATCCATTCAGTCCAAAATCCTTAGAACAATAATCATTGTTTCTTACTATGTAACCAACAATACCCTACTCCATGGCCTTAATATCTCATTTGTATTAGACATTATAAAATCAAAATTCACCATATTTCCTGAGAATCCTCTATCCGTAGCACAATCCCTATCCAGCATTGCCCATTCCTACAATCCTCCCCGAAGATTGAAACAGTAGTGGCCCAAACACCTGTGGTAAGTAATGATTTTGTAGTTCTGGTAGTGGCTAGATTCACCACTCAAGCTCTGAGTATCTGTGGCTAGCGCCATTACTCATCCTCCACTGGCTTTTAATACCAGTGAAGCTGTTTAGAAAGATGCGCCAGTATTTCCGGAGTCCTGCTCTTTCCGCCATAAGTAGAAGGAAGAGCTCGTTCAGAGTTCACCGAGTTGAATATAAATACTGTAAATGGGAATGAGTTTCAAGATGAGAAAGTTCAAGACGTTATTTTAAGTTTAATTTGTTTTTTTAATTATTAATTTTCTCAATTAGTATTATTATTAATTTTTACTTATGTTTCTTCTATTTATTATTTTGTTATCATTTAATTAATATATTTTTAAATATGGTGTGAATAACCAATATGATTGCTATTATCATCGTCTAGAAATATTACAGAATGTTACACAATAAAGTATAGTGGTCAGGAGAAAGTAATACCAATTTTTCGAAAATTTTGAAACCCAGCAACTTGTACGATCTAGTAATAATTAAGTTTAAGATATGGTTAGAGGAAGTTCCTTTGCTGTTGAAACTTCTATTAAGAGTGGACGCCCACAAGGATCAGTTCTTTGTTCTGTTCTATACAAGAAAGGCTTTGATGAGCTTCTGGAGGTGTTGCAGGAGGAACGGTTCTCTGCAATTACCTATGTTGATGATTTGGCAGCAGCAGTGTCCTCGAACAGCAGAACAGGCTTAAAGCAAGAATAGAAAGAAAGAGATTAAAGATGGCCGTTGCCAAAACTCAGGCTATACTACTAAAAGGTAGAGCTCACCCTATAAATCTAATAATTCAAGATATAATGTTCATTTATAAGAGGGCTGTTGTTGGTATTCTGAGGTGTGTCCCCTGCTTGGAATCGGAACCTTACACGCCGGCAGAAAAGCAGCTTGGTGATGATTCATCGGAAGGTTCTGCTGGAAGTCTCTAGAGCTGTGTCTCATAAGGCGGTGCAGATCTTAGCAGGAGGGGTTCCTCTCGACCCCAACAAGACATGTTGGAATACGCGTGCAAGAAAGAAGGCTCAGCAAGTTTTCCAGAAAGTATCCGGATGAGAATTGAGCAGGACCTTAAAAAATGGAAAATTGTCCAGGAGGACACAATGGAAAAGTGAAACCGGCGGTGGTGGTGACCCCGAATGGATCTACCTACAGGAATTACTTCCCTACCGCTCGGGCACGGTTAAAAGCTATATGGGTCCTCTCAGACTTCTGAATCTCTTAATTCCTGACTGGGCCTGAGGGCTTACGACCTAAGCTTCATCGCCATGGAATGGATGTCGATCCCCTAAGTACTCATTGTGGCGTGTCGGTAACTGTTGAGCAGATAATTGTTGTTAGCACCGCCTTAGAGGCATAAAGGTCTAAACTCCTGAGGGAAAACGGGGCTCTATGTTCTCACGCAGAATGATTTCCCTTAGTTGATTACTGAACATAACTAGACGGATTACAAAGGTTTTTTAAGCATGGAAAAGTTTAGTAGGCTCAACCCATCAGGAGGAGGAGAAACCGAAGAGGGATAACGAAAAACTTAAACAAAAAAAAATACTGTTATAAAAATTTTGAAATTTGCAGCTTTTGTTAATCAAACTGCAGCTCCACGCCTGTAGTACCCATATTAGTAGGGTAATGCTGAATAAATGAATACAAATTCTTCACTACATTAAAAATGGTAATCAGTTTAAACATTCTTTCTTCTCGCAATCTGTTATAAAAGTGATTTATAAATAGATAATGTAAGGTACATTAAGTAAATAATTAAGTTAAAATCTAAACTGGGACCTCTTTGGAAAGTAGCTCCATGCACTACAGCATTTAAACTGAAAGTAGATGTAAACAGCTCTTTGGAAAGTACCTCCATGGACTAACAGTCAAACCTCATTGTATTATCTCTTTGGACATATCAATATGCATGTGTGCTCTTTGCCTACTTCCCTTTTGATATGTCAACATTTAATAAATTTGGTTATTTAGATTGAATATTATATTTCTGAATTAGAGAATTTACTTTCTGAATGTTTTACTGATTCCTTCTGCCCCTTCTAATATCACCAGCCTATTTATTACATAGTTTAGAGTATTGTTGATATTTTTGGTTAGGTTGATTCAAGGGTTTATACAAAAACCGACATTTTAGAAAACCGGTTTTCGAATAGTAATTTTTCCAGAAAAACGGTTTTAACCGGTTTCGAATTTTTATAAAAAAATGTTTTGCTCGAATATGCTGTAATTCGAACAAAAAATTTAGAGTGATTAAAAGCAGTTTTTGACTGAAATTATTTACTGTTAAATTTTATTGATAGTAAAATTTGTTTATGCAATTTAGTAGAACAAAGAAATAATAGTTGACCAGGATTGTTGTTTATGCATAATTTTCACATATAAGGATGTAAATATTTTTATAATAGTGAAACGAGTTATTCAGCAAAGGGTTCGAATAAATATAAACAATAAATTTTCATAATTTTATAATAACCATATTATTTTTTTTTTAAAAACAATGTTATTAGATACAGATGGATACTTATTAAAACAATTAGAAAATATATAACTGTGTATTATATAATGTAAATTATAATCAAAGCCGAAAGACAAGAGTAAATAAAGTTTATGCATACACACTTATTAAAATCAATTTTAGTTTTAAAGACAATTAAGCAAAGGACCGAGTATTTTCTATTCCGGGCAATTTTAATACAAATTTAAATATTCTATTTATTTTTTTGTTTAATGAAATATGATTTCAGAAAATAGAGGACGTCTATCGATTTGCTATTTAGCCGTGTCCTTAGTTTATTCAAAAAATTCCCCGAAATAGAAAATAACCTCTCACTTGCAACCGAAGTGTTATTCATACATTGAAAACCGATATTTTCTACTAAAAAACTGGTTTTCGAATTCCATAATTTTCTCCAAAAAACCCTAGTGGATTCCTCTTAGGATTCTTCTGATTTGTGTCATGTCTATTATAGTGAGGTTTTGTGAAGTTAAATTTAGGATTTAAGGTTATGCTGTGGTCAGCCAATGCTGTACGGTTTATATTCTTACAGCTTTTACAATTTGTGACATGTTTTATTCCTGTCACATTTTCCTATGTCTCTCCTATATATATTTTCTTATGTAAAAAAAAAGCTGAGAGTTCATTCTAGATATTGATTAGGCATTGTTTATTTAGTTATTGCTGCATGTCAATTGCTTGTTTTGTATCAACTTTATATATTTTACTTTGCAACAAAATATATTTATTATTTCTTTCTAAAATAATCTTATCTAGACAAACGACTGACATATAATCCTCTCACAAGACTGAAAAGACAGGAAACTGCTCGGCGATTCCGACTATTACAACATTTACTAGACAAACGGTCCAAACTTCCAATCCATTACAAAAGACTGATCTACATGACTTTTAAAAGGCCTATCTGGACATACGGAATTGAGCTATGGGGCTCCACTAAACCATTTAATTCCTCTCGAATCCAATCCTTACAGTCCAAAATCCTTCGTAAAATCCTTAATCCTTACTTTGTCACACATCAAATCATCCATCAGGACCACAATGCCCCCTATGTAGCCGATTTGACCAGAACCAGATACCAATCCTTCCATAATAAACTTCCCAACCACCCAAACCAAGTCGTGTCTAACCTGGCTTCTCCTTCACTATCTAATAATCCTCCTAGGTTTCAGAAAAGAAGATGGCCTCGAGATCTTCTCCTTTAGTAATGTTTTTGGAGTTCTATCAATGGGTAGATTCTTCACATGTCTGTATCATGTCATAATATCACTTACAGCAAATTTACTTGGTGTGTATATATGTATACAGTTGTAAATAACAATAAATAAATGATTAAAAAAAAATGTTATTTATTTAATGTTCTGTTTTATATAAACAGTATCGAAAAAAACCTCCACATTTTTCCATTATCGACTATCAATATAAGGAAACCACTGTTTTAAATAAGACAATTGTTCCATGAAAACTACTAAGTAAATAGTTGGCTATAACGAAAAAGAACTCATTTGCCCTACAAAACTAATAAAGTTGGAACGGGCGGACTAAAAGGGGAACCTCATTGCAACCCTGGCATTTGAGAATAGCTTCAATCATGGCATGCATTTCGAGACCAATATTCTCCAACCCAACTTCTCCAAGTTGAAATGGTTCTTGAGTAACTCGTCACTGCTTTATCGTTTTTATTTTCGACTGCTATCAGGTCAGCATAGAACCGAAGGAGGAGTCAGGAATAACGAAACATATCACAAATAGTAGTTGAGGTATAGCCATCTATTTCATTTTCGTTGGTTTATATTTTACATTAATTATTAAGTTTTTTTTTTTCTATTGACCTTTGGCAGTAGTTCTTTATACTCATTAAATTTTTATTACAGTTAATTTTCTGATTGTAAGAGTTCAATATAGTGTTTTAAATTCCCCTCACAATTGAAAATACATGATAAAGTCTTAATGTACTACTTTTCAAAAAGAAAAATGAAATATATTCATCACTACCAGTGATGCGGCGAGAGAGATGCGCTGGGATCTTTTGGGCTCTGCTCTACCCCTCACACGTGGGGGATAGAGTGGGCTCAGGGATCCTCATGTCGATTATGTAAATATTGTATATAAGAGTGTAAAGGTGATAAGAGGTTATTTTTTTATTTTATTCATACACATAGTTTGATCATGTACATTTTGTTTATCCATCTTTTTGTTAATATTTTAAGAGAGATTTTTTTTTCATTCAATTATTTATTTGTATTCTTATTTTATTTTATTTTAGTATGAATGTGATCATTCATCACTATTACCTATTGCCCACAACTGTGTGGCAGATTGTAATATCTATCAATTAAATAAAGTTATAAAAAATATATATATATATTCAACACGAATTCAATTCAATAATCAATGGGTTACTTAAAATGTTGCAGTAATATGAGTTCTTGAAGAATATAAAATGAAATGGCTATTGCAAAATAAATACGCGGAGGATAGCGTGTTCCTCAGCGCTCAATCAGATGTCAATATTACTGGATTAACAATGTCTCATATTAGAGAGAGAGAGAGAGAGAGAG
>NW_027109391.1:134816-148685 GCF_000696795.3 Halyomorpha halys
ACTAGTAAAAAAGAAAAATCCTAGAAGTGGACAACTGAGATATTTATTTTTTTAATAACTTTTCTATATAATGTATCTTACACATGCTTTTTTTTCTTGCACTATCTACTTAGTGCAGCTAGGGATAAGATTATACTCAGTCCATCTCTTGTATGTGCCTATATCTAAAGCAATTCTTCGGAGATGTTCAAATGAGCAACACTGCTCCTATCCTACGAACATGGTCATACCACCTCTGCTGGCGTTCCTCAAGGACTTCATTAACAGATCTCACTCCTGCTCGGATGCTGTTATTTCTGTTTTTCTAGAAAATTTTATTTCCGATAACAGTAGTGGGTTGCTTAAGAATCATATAACTATCTATATTGCTTTAAAAAAAACAAAAGATGCAAAGAGAAGGTAGCCTTGATTCACGCACATGCCTAGCACTATAATAGCACTAGCGCCCCATGTGGCCAAGATTGTAAAAAAGATACTTCCTAGCTAGAGCTGTGGCCAAAAGCAAACCTGGGAGAGCCAATTTTTGTTCCATTTTTCGATGAAAATCATCATGTGTGAGTAGAACATTTAGTGAGACCCCAGAAATAGAGGAGGGGGTTGCGAAGGAAAAGGAATTATGGGAATAAGTTAATCCCATTCTTCATAATTCATCTTTTTCACCATCAACAGCTATAAAGCGAAATTCATTACCCCCTTCAAACGAAACAATGTTATATTTTGGCCAATTCCTGTAACCATGTGTAAATTATTTATTATGTTTTTTCTGTCAATTTATGATTCATTCTCTTTGTAATTAATTTTAATAGATTATTCTGTCAATTGCAGTTTTATTCTCTTTATAATTAATTTTTAAATACAGTCCACTAATACCAACGCAACCAGCATTGTAGTAAAGTAGCACCTGGCTCCCAGTTCAAGGTGCACTTCATGCACTTTTTGAGCCATAATGAAGAACAGGCAAGAATGCAGACCTAAAATAGACGTAACTTTGTATCTCTTCTTATAGGACATGAGCCCAAGGGGAGAAAAAAGGCAGTTATTTCAACCCAATTTTTTATTACTTAAATGAAAACTATGTATAATTACTAGTCAAAGTCAAGGTCTGCCAAGTATAGGTAGGGGGATAAAAAATGGCGGCTTTTTAAAAACATTTAAAATGATTAATTTTTCATTCGTAGCTCTATATCTTTAAAATTACTAACAATTAGAACAATAGAGAATCTAAGAGAAAATCATTTAAAGCAGAGTAAATTTTCTAAAATATAAGCCCTAATAGAGCTATTTACGTGCAATAGTTCTCGAGAAATAGCTTTTTAAAAAGCAATATTTCATAAAAATGTTGTTCAGAACTTACTGAAAGATCAGAAGTTAGTGAATTTATTTTGAAAAATCTATATCTCAAAAACCAGATGTACAGATGTCTTTTAGCACTCAAATTAAAACTAGTTTAATGTGATGTAAAATAGTTTATGACCTTTATCTTCGTAGGAATAGTAGTTTTAATGATATTTGCTAAAATAAATTGATTTATAGTTGTTCGGACAAATTCTCATTTGCCAAATTTATATTCATATGTAAATATCATAAAAACTACTACCCCTACAAAGATGATTGTTATAAACTACTTTATAGTAAGTTAAATTTCCTTTATTTTGAGTGCTGGCATCAGTATATGTGCATCTTATAGATATAGAGATATATTTTTTCAAAAATCAAACATTTTATACGAACAACTATAAATTAACAGTTTGTGCATTTATTTTGTCAAATACTCCTACAAAGATAAACGTTTTATAGTGAATTTAACTAGCCTTAATCTGTACGTCCAATGGTATCCGAAATAACGTTTTCCAAAACAAACTATTGGACGTAAATCGCTCTATTAGGGCTTATATTTCAGCAAATTTACTCTTCTTTAAATAATCTTCATTTAGATTTTCTATTGTTGCTTGTAGTTTTTAAGATATAGAGCTCCGAATGAAAAATTAATGTTTTTTAAGGTTTTGAAACAGCCGCCATTTTTTATTCCCTACCTATACTTGGCAGACTCATCAATTTTGACTAGTAATTATACATAGTTTTCATTAAATTAATCAAAATTTGGGGTGAACTAGCTGACTTTTTTTCTTCCTTGCTCTTGTACTATTACTTCTCCATCGCCAATTAGTGCTGAAGATTTTTGGATAAATACACGATTTGCTTATTTTATTTATTCAATTTTTCTCTATATTCTCTATTTATTCTTTCATCTCTACTTATGACAGTGTATGGTTATTAAAAATTTTCCACCTCTTCAAGGTTCTGTTCTAAGTAAATAATTGTAAGATGTTGGTTTGTCCAATATGTATGCTTAACTCTCCCTGCAACTACTGCTCATCTAGAGTTTCAGGCCTGTGTTACATCTGAAGACTATTTATTTATTTATTGTCCTTTACAACTGAATTTTCATAAAAATACATTTCGTAAATCTAATGTAAAATCATAAAGGCAGGTAGAGAAAGTCCCCATTGGTAGCACTCTAATAACATTTTTACATTAGAAGGTCTCGAGGTCATCTTCTATTCAGGCACCTAAAAGAGATTTTCAGTCAGATTGTCAGGAATAGAAGACGAAGCAAGGTTAGAAGCTAGTGGATTTGGATGGTTACGGAGTTAATAAAGGAAGGATTGATATCTGGTTCGGGCTAGATCGGTTACATATGGAACATTAAGGTTTTAGTGGATGACTTTATTTGTGATATAGTAAGAAGCATTGAGGATTTTGGATTGTAAGGATTGGAGACGAGAGGAATTCGAAGCTTTAGTGGAGCCCCGAAGCTCAACTCCGTATGTCTAGTTGTAGTCATGCTGATCAGTCTTTTGTAATACATTCTAAGTTCAGACCATTTGTCTAACAGTGCTCTTATATCGATGAGTAGTTTCCTGTATTTTCAGTCTTGTGTGAGGAGTCCAGGTTAATCGCTTGTCCAGATGTAATCCAAGGTAGTGGATCTGTTCGACAGGGGTAAGAGTACCATTATCTAAGGGTACTGTAGGTATTATAGGTATATAGGTAGTATTTACGACGAAGAGTAAAGGTGATTTGATGGGATTTATTTTGATCCTCCAATTTCGACTCCTTACTTCAAGGATCGCGATATGAGATTGGAGAGTTTGTGATGCTATCAAAGGGGTATTATTAACTGCGAGCACACCAATGTGTCAACGGCTTACGTGGTGAGGAGAATGTTAGGATTGGTTGGGATGTCGACTTTATAGAAACCAAAGACTAAAATTATTTCTGGTATAGATTTTTCTCGT
This sequence comes from Halyomorpha halys, assembly GCF_000696795.3. Classification (NCBI taxonomy): domain Eukaryota; kingdom Metazoa; phylum Arthropoda; class Insecta; order Hemiptera; family Pentatomidae; genus Halyomorpha; species Halyomorpha halys. The sequence continues at coordinate 138,116 of NW_027109391.1, forward strand.
CCAATTTTGTACCAATAGTGAAACAAAGTTTACCATTCATACATACACAAAGCGTTATATAAATATAAATTTGTTATAGTTTAGATCAAAGGACATAATCGACAAGCAGTTGGCTTGGTGACAGAGATTTGCATTGGGTAATTGGTTAACTTTGTTCATTTGAATAGTGTGGGTGGGTGCTAATTCATCGTTTTAATATTTATCTTGAATAGAATGTCCGTGATGAATACAAATTTTGACCAAAATAAACCTATTTATCATAGTACTATTTACAATTGACTTTGAAATGCATTTTATAAATAAAAGAAATAAAAATTTGGACCAAAATAAACCTATTTATCATACTGCTATTTACAATTGACTTTGATATGCATTTTATTAATAGAAAATATATAAATTTCGATCAAAATAAACCTATTTATCATAGTACTATTTACAATTGACTTTAATGTGCATTTTATTAATAAAAGATAAATAAATTTGGACCAAAATAAACCAATTTATCATACCACTATTTACAATTAACTTTGATATGCATTTTATTAATAAAAAATATATAATTTTGGTTTAAAAATAAACCTATTTATCATACCACTATTTACAATTAACTTTGATATGAATTGAAATAATAAAAGATATATAAATTTGGATCAAAATAAACCTATTTATCATAGTACTATTTACAATTGACTTTGAGATGTATTTTATTAATAAAAAAATAAACCTATTTATCATACCACTATTTACAATTAACTTTGATATGAATTGAAATAATAAAAGATATATAAATTTGGATCAAAATAAACCTATTTATCATAGTACTATTTACAATTGACTTTGAGATGTATTTTATTAATAAAAAATATATAATTTTAGTTCGAAATAAACCTATTTATCATACCACTATTTACAATTAACTTTGATATGATATAAATTTGGATCAAAATAAACCTATTTATCATAGTACTATTTACAATTGACTTTGAGATGTATTTTATTAATAAAAAATATATAATTTTAGTTCGAAATAAACCTATTTATCATACCACTATTTACAATTAACTTTGATATGATTTGTAATAATAAAAGATATATAATCTTGGTTCAAAATACACCTATTTATCATAGTACTATTTACAATTGACTTTGATATGCATTTTATTAATAAAAGATATATACATTTGGACCAAAATACTTTTTTGAAATAAATCAATTAATCCTGACCTGATTGTAAGGAAGTTTAAAAATAGTCTGTTGATAAGAAAATGATAATAGTTTGTTTGTTGGTTTGGTTGGTTGTTTAGTGGCACCAAACTTCATTGGTCATCAACGCCATTTATATTTTATTTTATTTTGCTAATATTCGTTAAATTTTATTTATTTATTTTTTCTTCCGATCAAGTTATATTTTTGTCAGTAAATTTTGTGATTTAAAAAACTGAAACACCAATTCTATTGCCTTATCATCGTCTCCAATGGTTTTTGAGAAATCTTGGCTTAGTCCCAAGCTATTGAGGTGTGGTGTAAAATATGGGCATCGTTGGAAAACATGGCTTATTGTTAAACTGCAATACTGGCAGTTCGGAGGCGTTTCTTTTGATATAAGATAGGAGTGGGTGAGCCTCGTGTGACCTATTCTCAGCCTAGTCACTACAACTTCCTCCCTACGGCATGATAATAGTGTTAAGTTGATTCGTAATTAAAAGTATTTAAAAATTTGACAAAATAGGTAACTAGACATAATATAAGGCAAGCCTATTAATAAATTAGAATGATTTCATATTGTTTTATTTTTTGTTAGGGTAATTTGATTGCCTGGACATAATATCCTGCAAAAAGATTTTAAATAATTGGATGTGAGGTATAAATTTACATTAAAGTTTTTTAGAACAATTTTTAGTGATAATGTTGTTTGTTAAAAATGAACATTTAAAAAAAGCTGTTTTTTACTCGATTGTTCTAGAGGGAGGCAAAATAGCCGAAACGTTGAACTTTTTAAGAAATTAATAATTAGTGTGAGACTAATTATTTACCATTTTAAATGTACATATTTTTGGCTTATAAATAATTAGTTGAAAAATTAAAATTGGCATTGTATATATCACTGTTTTGAATTCACATTGCCAAGTAGCTTCGATGATCTCGTGAAAGCTGTATCAGTTTTTTATACGAATCATGGGTTATCGATTTTGTACTTATTCACCTGTGACTCAAATATCGATTAATGTATCGATCGGAGCTTCTCACTCCAGAAATCTGGCTGACATTTCACCCACTCTAGGCTTATGGTTCTTTGGTGGTCTCATACAGCCGTTTGTTTATTGTTATCACTCTTATCAACTTTCGATTCAATGTGTCATGTTTTATTTATTTATATCATTATTTAAACAATAATAAAATAGAGTACTTTACGTTTAACTAGAAGTCTTTATAATAACTTAAAATAACATCATTCTTATAAGAATAAAAATTTCTTACAAATTCTTTCTTAACTCTATGAAATTAAAGCTAAATAATTCGTCAATGCCTAGAACTTTAATTATCAATAAAACTTATATACCATTATTTCGTCAATAATAAGTAGATACGACCAAATGCCGAAATTCTTCCAATTCCAGTCAAGATGTATCGTAAACAAACTCCAAATTCCTTCGGAATTTGGTTATGGGAAGTCTAACTGTTGGATTATAATGTAAAATCCTATTGTTTATCATAATTTTTATACATGAGAAAATAAATGGTGTGGCTACCATATGAAAGAATAAAAATTAATTGTGTGTTTTTTTTTTCTTTTGTACGTACGTTATTGTTCGTATCAATTAATAATACATATACTGGTATAAGTTTGCGTAGTTATTTACATCTCTCTTTATACCGTATCTCTTATAAAGAGACTATTCATTGAATTATAATAAAGCCGATGTACATGTACGAGCATGTGTATTAGTCAACTTTATTTTTTTGTAATCAGAAAAAGACGATATCTAGGGACCTCACTGGTTGAGTTCAAGTCTCGGTAACACAAACTCTTTTTATTAAATTTATAGATTTACTAAATAAGGTAACGTATTGGAAATAAGTTCAGATATACGTTTTCTTAATATTATTAATTAATTTGAAATTCTAAAATTCAACTTGTGTATATTATATTTGATGCTTTATTATTTTAAAAAAATTAAACATTACTCAAGTTTAATTTTTTTATTTGTTAATTTTCTTTTATAAATAGTGGGTTTTAAGAAATATTTTATTTTAATTTTGTTTACATTGTCATTCAAGAAATGATGTTATATTATCTTTTTGTTTATTGAGGAAATATGTATGTTTTATTTATGATATTATGCTGCTATTTGGAACTTTTTTTCACACATTAGCCGTTAAATATAATAATACTTATTGGTAAGTTTTATTTAATACTGCCTGGTAACTTAGGTGAGTTCATTTTGAACCCCCACTGCCGCTTCAAATGGATTAATTGAAAATCTTCAACTAATTCATAATAACAAGAGAGTTTATTTTTTTTTATAATGCTTCTTATCTTATTATGCATTTAAATTTTACTAAATAGAGAATTTTAATAAAGGCTTATCTCCAATTTGATTTTATTGAGATTAATAAAACATTCCTTTTTTTTAATTATTTTTTTTTTGTTGAGGTGAAGAGACCCTGCGAAGAAATGTTCACCGGGTACTGCTGGTGGAAGGATAGAGAGTTCGATTGCTGTTCCATCTTCGAGCTCCAGAAGACGGACCGCGGCTTCTGCTGGTCCTTCAACTCGGACACTTCCGAAGAGAGCAGAGAGTACGATAGCATTTCATTTATTATTGATTTAATTATGAATGAGCATTTTCCTGTGTAAATGACAGGAAGAAATCGACTCAGGTTCAGGACATCATATTTTAATAAATTGTGCTAACATCTTGGGGTGAGGAATATTGATTGTGCGTTATCCTCATTTCCTTTCACATGGTTATTACGGGTACTATCATACTGGTTAAATCTACTATTCTCAAGTTATGTAATAAAAACTGTATTCCCATAAATTAATCCACGGTATCTGTTAGTTTCTACAAAGCTGAGTATTTTGCTATTCCTTCCAATAAATTGGAATTACTTTTCTGTTTGTACGATTTTCTTAGTTTGAAAAAAAAAGGTTTAGGAACTTTACGATTTTATAGAGAAACGTTTAAACTTTGTATATAAATTTTTCGCAATTTTTAAAATTGAAATATCATAACCTTGTATAGGGTAACGAATAAAAACATAAAAAATTATATATTAAATAAATCAAAAATGTTTATCTATTTTTGTCTCAACACTTTTATTTTTCACCAGTCCAACATTTCGGCCATTCTAGCCATCCTAAAGGATATCTTCAATATAATTTCTTCCTCACATTAATTTAAAGTTTCTTTTGCAGGCTATTCTGCCCAGGCCATTTTCTTTATTATAAGTTAAAAGCCTATTTTTAATTTTTTAAAATTTAAAATCATTAATATTTAATTTTTCTTATATTTATCTTATTCTTATCCACAATTAATACACTACCATATAACCTTATATGGTAGTGTATTAATTGCGGATAATCTCATATAAGAAAATTAAATATTAATGATAATTAATAAAAAATAGGCTTTAAACTTATAATAAAGAAAATGACCTGGGCAGAATAGCCTGCTAAAGAAACTTTAAATTAATGTTAGGAAGAAATTATATTGAAGATATCCTTGAGGATGGCTAGAATGGCCGAAACGTTGAACTGGTGAAAAATAAAAGTGTTGAGACAAAAATGGATAAACATTTTTGATTTATTTAATAAATAATTATCTTGTCTCAAGAAATTGAAATAATATAATTAAAAAAAAAAATTATTTCTGGATTTTTTTCTTTAGGAAGTCTGGTAAGTCAATTTAATAAAAAAAAATTGTTAACGTTGTGCTACAATATGTTAATTAAAAATAAATTACATTCAAATTAGAAAGTTTTTAACCTCAAAAAAATTTTATTGAATAAAAAATTATATATCTAATTAATTATATAAGTTAAAATGAGTAGCTCATTCTTAAGAACCCGGTTTTGAATCCAGCTGTGGCAGATAATATTTTCTATTTCAATGCAGTTGTGAGTCAACCCTGTGGGTTCGGGAGACCTCCAGCTCTAGTACTCTTAATTAAGGAAAAAATTGGTGATCGAGCATGATTCAGACTAAATCACTTTCTTGCACAACCGTTGGTTTAGTGACACTACTTCCTTACAAAATAATTATAATAAGTAATAAAATTAATACATAATAAAAATGACAAATCATTATGAAATAACACTTTATTAAGTACCTCTTTACATGCTTACGAGTAAGCAAAAAAAATGGTTAAAATCTAACAGACTGAGTGAACGATGAACGAGTTATTGAATTTCATTTAATATATAAAAGGATTATAAATATAAATTAAATTTTCACAATTTCATTTTATTCGTTAATTAAGATGAAGAAGCATCAAACAAAATTATTCACAGCCCTATCGAAGGGTCCAGATATCGTGGCTCCATTGGACCTAGACGAATGGCGAAACCTGATCGTGGTAGCATCGACCTGAGGGGATACCTTCATTAGTGTCATCATCAATAACTAATCATAATTTATAGCAGTATTATTAATAAAATAATAAAAATACGACGATAAAACGATAGTTTTCGATAATAAAATAATTCAATTAATATTTGTTCCGAAGAATATTTCTGTATAGTGTAAATATTACCTAGTTCCAAAAGTTTTATTCCAATTTCAATATGCAATCAAGATTAAATAGAAATAGAATTATTCTTAATAAAATAGTAATAATAATAATTAATAAAATAAATAATAAAATAATAATTAATAAAATATAATTATTCATTGAAATGTAGGCCCTCATTGTGAACCACTTTAACTAATATTACTGCCAGAAGTTGAATTTGGTTTTCAGGGCTTCCTGATTTAAAATCCTCTTCATTTTCCATAATTACCATGGGAATGTCCTTACATGTAAAGTTTTCTTCTTTTAGTTGTGCTGGAATGGAAGATTTTCCCTCTTTCTAGTCATCAACAATAAAATATAAATTTGACGGATATGGAGGAAATAAAAAGCCAAGACAATTTGAAATATATTACAAATTTAAATTAACCTAGTAGAGCATTTTGGCTGCTTGGTTTATTTTAGCTTCCTATTTTGGTATTATACCATTAGGTATTATACTGTTATAGTAGATATATTTTAGTACCATTAGGTATTATACTGTTATAGTAGATATATTTTGGTACCATTAGGTTTTATACTGTTATAGCAGATATATTTTGGTACCATTAGGTATTATATTGTAATAGTAGATATATTTTGGTACTACTAGGTATTATACTGTTATAGGAGATATATTTTGGTACCATAAGGATTTGAACACCATCAGTTGAATTCTCTAGGAGCTATCAAATATGTTCTTGAATTTTGGGAAATAAATTATAATAAGAGATAGCGAAAATGTTAGGGCTAAAAAACTTTTTTTCTTTATTCTTTCTTTAAAAAGTGATGATTTTTAACTAAAAAATGTTTGATTTGCTTTACTTGAAGCGACTACATTTCTGTTTTTATGGTGGTATATGATCACTAAAATATATAGAGGATATTTTGTTTTGCACTAAACATTTTATTACAAGCCAAAAAATACATCAACTACCGATATAGTGTGCCATTATTGTAATGCGTATTGTATTCTTAACAGTATATCAATAATAAAAAGTATATCGTGACTGATTTAAATAAAAATGGAGTTTTATACATTCTACTGTTGTACACATTCCCCGTTTAGCTATTGGATAAAATTTTCTTCGCCGTCTCATACCATCCCCGGAACATAGATCCCTTACCACTTGCAAGGACGGGAGTGGGATGACAAGGAGTTCTAAAATAGAAAGCTTCCCCTCCCACCAGCGATGTCTCTATGAAGCGCCCCCCTTCCGAGAAGAGAAGTGACCCTTGAAATGCTCGACGAACCGCGCGGCAAACGTAGGCCAACTTGTCAATGGGATCTCAACTTATCGATAGGGCCCTGGAACATTGTCGGTATAAATGTTTCGAGAATTTTGACAATAAATAAATATTTTGTCTCTGTTGAAAAAATTGATATTTTACTCATTAAATCAATATTATTCAGTATTCACTGGTACACTTACTAATGATGAACAAGTTGAGAAATAAAAACTGCGACTTTATTTGAAAAATAGGGAGAAAAAAAATTCCTTCAGAAATAATTTGAAACTAAAACTCTTGTTGCGTTTAGCACGAAAGTGTGAAACATTAGAGCTATCTAGTGGTGCTTAGAGTTACTTGCTTTTCCGGAAACCTACCTCTGTAGGTTGCTCCAGAGAGGAAAGACATTCCAAACTGCATCCTGGTTGAGACTTAATTAATCAGTTAATTTTATCCGTCATAACTGAGTAGAGTAACTGGTCGTCTCTCGGCATGGAGAAGAAGAAAAGAGACCAGGAATGAGGGGCCTGAAATATTTTAATAAAACATGAAGATGGTCAGGGTTGTGGATCACGAGGAGACCCTTCACCTCCAAATTTCTCATAATCGAATCCACGTGGAACGGACACACTAGAACACCTGATGATTTCACTGTACACCTTCAAGTACCAATGGTAGAAAAAGGTAGAAACCAACTCGAGAGAGATACTTTATTCATCTATGGTGCCCAAATACATCAGGTTGCTACATACACAGCATACTAATAAATATATCATCGGACATATATAAATTACACATAAATATATGGTATAATAAAAAAGAAAGAAAACAGTTTTTCCCCACAGTTTCATTTTACAATCATTTCCAGTCTACACACTAAATACAAATATTTCACTTCATTCCTTTTTGTCTTTCCCTTTCTTGTCCCTCCTTTTTCACCATTTCACAATTTTTATTTCATTTGATCGACAAGTTCACTCTCCCGAATTCCTCTCTCAGATCCTCTCCAGTGACCCGTTAAACAAATTTATCATTAGACGGCAATGTGAGATCAAACCGGAGAAATAATAGTCACAGCAGTAGATCAGTTTACAGAAAACAAACAAATAAGTACATTTTACCAAAACTTTGGTTTGGTTGAAAGTTGATTTAAAAAAAAAAAAAACTATTTTAAGTTTCAATTGTGGGAGCAGAGTAGCTCAATAGTAAGGCACTGTGAGAGCAGAGTCCCTGACCATTCATGGGTTTAAATTTTACATTCAATTAAAATTATACTTATTATCATCTTTTGTAATTTCAGTTGAAACACAGATTTAATATTTTTATTCAACATAAAAAATTAATTTGTAACCCCGGATAACATAGTTTATGAAATCATACGGTTAGATTTATGATTTGTAATTTACATATTAGGAAGGTAAAATCATTAAAGTTCATTTTAATAAGTTGGCGGTGGGTTCAAGTTTAAAGTAGGGCATTCTTCCCTCCCCTACTCTCCCTCAAGTTTATTTAATTAAGCATCACAAAGTTTAAATCTTTAAAATCCCAGCTTTCTATGCTAGTGATTTACTGTTTGAATTTAGGAAAGTTTTAAATTAATACCAAAAAAATCAAATTAAGAATTAAAAAAAAAATAATAAATAAATTTCGAAACAAATAAATAATATTGTTGGTAAATGGTCATTCTCAAAAATAGCAGTTTTTTAATTTTTTCTTCTTTGTTTTTTTGTTTTACTAATTGTTTTATTTTATTTTTATTATAACTATTTATTTAGTTTTCTTCTTTAATTTATTTATTACCTACGATATGATTAAGCACTTACAGTCCTAATTTGAATTACCCTTGTGTATGACGTATTGTAATATTTCAATAAACCATTAAAAAAAGTATAATGAACAAATTTACAAATGTGAGTAAATATCAAACCATGAATGTATATATAATATACATAATCGATATTAGATTATTTTTTAACTTTCTAATAAAAAGGGTAGTAATGAATTTGATAAAATAAGCCATAACAGTTTATAATTAAAGAGGTCTTTTCCTCATTTAAATACTCGTGCTATGATTTAAATATCGAATTCTGAATCTTTCAAGAATTCTTCTCAAGTACTTTTAATTTTTATCGATAAAAATATAGCTGGCCTTAAATGATATATATCTGAAGAGAAGATCGGAACTAGTCAAAGATCGAAAATCTAAGTATTAATAATGACTTAGATTTACGATCTTCCACTAGTAGCCCAAATGAAGGCAAGAAATTCTGGCCTAAACGTTGGTACTATTAAATAAGTTTTTTTCAACGTATTTATGCTATTTCTGACCGCAACCCACCATCTTCTCTTCATACCTTTAATTTGGTTTATTAGTAATAAATTATCAGATGTTATGTTTAATAAAGAATCGATAAATACGAAATTTTTAAAACTTTGACTGTAATTTAAAGAGAAAATTACTTTTTTCGTTATTGTGTGGCATAATTTCTCTTTACCTTATTGCTACAACTCATTAAGGATGAGGGGTTGAGTGCTGTGAAAGGAAAAAGTGTTTCTTAAATAACGGTTGTGCGAGGAGGCACTTTGCTCAAGATCAGGCTCAACTGCAAGGCTTGTTCCAAAATTAATGGTACCCAATTGATATAAGCAATATCTTGATCCCACATGGTTGACTCACGACTAAAGTAATCGAATAAATAATTATCTTCCACAGCCGTCTGGGAATCCTTGGAGGGGGGAGGGGAATTATTAATATATACAATCAGAGGAATTATGGTCATTGGAATAATGAAGAAATTGGCGTTTTAAAACGCAAAAGGATTAATTTCATTTCAAAATAGGTGAACATATGATTTTTCTTTTAAATCTGCTATTTATTAATTTTTGTTCATAGTGATCAACAAACTAAGCAGATTATATTACCTTGTCAAAATTTATAATGAACGAAAAGGATGTACTATAACTGATTGGTTAGTCTTCTTAAAAGTGTTCCTGTAAGATGTAATGTCTTTCACAACACATAATTAACGAAAATATTGTAACGTTAAAAAATATTTAAATTCCATTTTTTTTCGACGGAAACATACGTTTTGGGGATCTCTGAGTACAAAAATCCTATTCTCGCAAAATGGACTGTGTCTATCTGAGGCTTAGCTATAAAACGAAAAGTTATTCGTTAAGTAACAAAACTGAAATTAAATATTTCATTAGGCGGGTATATAGTCTGGGGTGTGAAAACAAAAATTTTCGATAAAATCGTCAGACCTCTTCATAGTGCCTTTTTATATACTCCATCTTTCACATTTTTATTTTTTTTTATTTTTACCAAAACAACTCTAACGGTTGTCATTACACATAATGAATCTATGAGAAATTTAAGTAGTATATAATACTAGATAAGTATTATTCTTATTGAAACAAACTAAAATGCCTTAAATAACGAATATCTTGAACATCTTCCTCTAAAATATCTTTAATTTTTTTCATAATTATGAGAGATAGTTGACCGTGGATGATGAATGAGGAGAAGATGGTTGGGGGTGCGGTCAATGAAAAACACAAATAAGTTC
>NW_027109391.1:148960-151755 GCF_000696795.3 Halyomorpha halys
AGTATTTTTTAATTCCTGTAATATCACTAATAGTCATCCCTATCATGATAAAAATAAGTATTAGTGTAATTACCACACTAGTTTCTACACTTGTACTATGGACTAATACTATTAGCTTTCATTATGAAACAGGGCCCGGAAGTAGCTATTTATTGAATCGATTTTTCATTCTTTAATGATTTTTATTAAACTCGATAAGCCAACGCACTATTAAATGTTCATTAAAACGAGTTCATTAAAATAATTTAAAAGGGATTAAATGAAGAATTATTTTTTAAAAAAATTTAAATAAAGTACCTTGTATTTGTTTATTTGAAATCAATAAGCAGTTCTCGTTGTTAGAACAATGAAAAAAACAAAATATTAAAGAATTTGAAGAATAACTAAAAGATAAAAAAAAGAAGAAACCGAGACCGACCGTTCTCTCCCGATTGCATTAATCAGAATAAGAATATTGGAAAAAATCGTTATATTTGCATAAACTGTTCTGTTCTATTCTTGGCAGGGGAAAAGTTAATATTCTGTATTCCCACCTCAAGAAACTTTAAATTAAGAATTTTTATAGAAATCTAAAAAAATAATTATTTCTTCAACATTACCATATCTTCAAATCACAAACATAACTTCAACAAAAAACAAGGAGACGTAACTAGAGTGGCGAGCGAAAGTTGTGTGATCCACCACAATAGATTTATCAAATCAATTTAATAAATTTAATTTTCTTTTAAATTGCCTAATTAGATACAAACTCGATATTTTTTCAGCAGAATCCGAATTTGCTATTTCACTGGTATAAAGTCAATTGGAAGCCACATCAAACGTATAATGCCTATAACGAGTTTCACACAATGACATCACCCTGCGATTGTAAGGTAACTGGTAACAGGTGAGAGGTGGTAACTGAAATTTTTACTTTTTATTAGAAAAAAACCTCAATTATATTAATATAAAGCTTAACATACTCGATAAGCCAACGCACTATTAAATGTTCATTAAAACGAGTTCATTAAAATAATTTAAAAGGGATTAAATGAAGAATTATTTTTATATTGTTATTTTTATCTTTTTCTGAACGTTTACTCTCTTTCATGTATTATATTGATTACATGATATCACGAAACTTCCCCTCTTTTATTATATTATGTTTGAACTTGAACTAAGTCCCCTTTAAGCGCGACCTAGTTCCGCTGGGAGACTAACTGCGTATTCTCCCCGATGACGCACTACTGCAACTTCTTAATTAAGGGAGCCTCTCTCTCAGCCTGATTCGATTCCCTTCAAGGTGAGTAATATTTTGGAAACATTATGTGTCTTACCATAAGTGAATAAACAATGTAATTTTTAATTGTAGTAACAAAGTTTTTTCATTTTATTTTTAAATAAACGGATAATGGGGAAGCCAAGACCCCAAGTGGGAAGGCCAATTAGAAGCCGGAATTTGGTCACGTGACCGAAGGTGGTTAAGGGGAGATTTACAATCAAATTTAGCTTAACTGAAGCTTAACCATTCATGTGATTTTTAGGCTAAGCCCCTTTTTTACTTTGATATAACCATAAAAATGCCTCATCCACAACTAGTTACGTGAAGATTAGGGCACACCCTTTTAGGTTAAGTGAATGCCGTGTGACCTATGCACCATGACCTGGCCATGCACTTTTTTACTTTAAAATAACCTTGACCATTAAGGTAAGTCCCCTTTATTAGTCACGTGACCTTTTTATTATCCCTACCCCACTAAACAGCCAATCTCTGCATGCGTTTTTTTCATGTTACCATCCATTGAAGGTACAGGTATCTACTTTTTAGACATTAACCTTCTTCAACATTTTGTTTTTGCTGGAACTTGAGAGACCAGTGGTTTTGATATAGGCTAAGTATGTCTGGCCAGCATTTTTTATTTTTTTCATCTATCCCCATCGGAAAGGGTGCCCACTATTTAGACAATGTTTGTTTTTAATGACTTTATTGTTTTCTTTAAATGATTTTATTTACTAATTTTATTTTCACTGCCGGTTAGTCCGGAAAGCTAGTTAAGCGGATTTCTTCTGGACGTTCAAAACATAAAATCTTCTTATTCATTTAGTTTAAGTTTGAAGCATATAATGACATCATATATAAATAACTTGTATTATAAAATTATATATATCATTTATTCTACACTACATAGTTTCAAATACCTATACGAAATATAAATAAACAATAAGCTAATTTATATTTGAAATAATAAATAACTAATTCTCAATTTATAACATACACCAAAATCAAATAGTTTTAAATGTATTTATTAAAGATATTTTTGTTGTTATAAATAAATGAATATTTAAGCTTAAACAAAAAAAGATTCCACATTGATCCCATTTCCCAGGAGGGCGGCTTCCCCTCGGGAATGCAGTGGCCGAATATTTCCCTGACACCGCGGATATTGTACATTTTTGAGGCCTCCGATCCAGGAATGGTTCCACAAATATTTTTAAATTATGAAAATTCTGAATTTTTACTTTCACTTGCCAATATATGGAATATATAGTAAGGGGGCATATTGCGAGCGTGAAAAATATCGAATTATAGTTTGCGGCGCAAATTTACGTTTTGAGGTCCCCTGAGTCCAAGTTTCGCGAAATGATCTAGGACTGTGTGTTTGTGGTAGACCTAGCTGCAAGACGAAAAGTCGTATCAGACTAAAATTACATAGTTAAGGTCTTTACACCCCTGCGATGTTACAGAAACAGGCCCTGTTTCATAATAAAGTACAAACTAATACTATTAGTCTTGTAGATTTATCTTAATTCAATTA
>NW_027109391.1:153105-162587 GCF_000696795.3 Halyomorpha halys
AGTTTGATGTTGATATGGTGATTCCAGGTAAGGCGGCGATCTAGGTGAATTCCCAGGTATCTTATTGTTATACTGGAAGGATTCCTTTATGTATACGTGATCTTAAATATTTATTTCACAGGATAGATGTATAGATCATTAGTTATTTATTTACAAAGTACGGAATTTGAGCAGTAGTCTTGTACAGGAAAACGGCTTTGACCCCTTTGTGAAAAGTTGTAGCTATGTTTCCCGTGTTAGGGACTTAGGCACTTCGGGAAAGTGGATAATTGGTTTAGTTTTAATTGTTGCTTATTGGCTAAGGGGGGAGGACAACCGTCCAAGACATAACTAGGCCAACTCTATAACCAACGGATAGGCAACTCTGTAACTAGTGTTAAAGCACCACTAGAGAAACTTGCACAGGCCTCGTGGTTAAGATGGCAATATTAAAATTGTAAGAGCGGATATTCCCGTAGCTGAGAGCTGACGTAGCTAAGGTTTTATTTTCAATTCAAAAAATAATAATAATCGATTTAATAAAAATTATATTTATTGATATAATAAAAATTATATTTATTGACATTTACAATTGTATTTACATAAAATACATTTAGTAAATTTTATGTTGGATTATAATGGCATGTATGACGCAGTCTTGTAGAGAAACTACCCATAGGTAGTACTCTAATAACATTTCTACATTAGAAGATACCAAGCCCATCTTCTTTTCAGGCGCCTCAGAAGATCGTCATTAATCGAAGAGGAAGCAAGGCTAGAAACTAGCGGGTTTGTGTGGCTAAGGAGTTTATAATGGTAGAATTGATATCGGGTATGAGCTAGAGCGGTTACATATAAAGCATTGAGGTCCTGATGGATGACTTTATTTGTGACAAAGTAAGAAGCTTTAAGGATTTTGGACCGTATGGATTGGGAGGAATTATATGGTTTAGTGGAGTTCCAAATCTCAACTCCGTATGTCCAGATAGGCTCTATTATAGTCATGTAAATCAGTCTTTTCAATTAGTTGAAAGTTTAGACCATTTTCCTAGTAAGTGCTGTAAATCTCGGAATAGACGAAAAGTTTCCTGTCTTTTCAGTCTTGTGTGAGGATTCCAAGTCAGTCGTTAGTTCAGATGTAGTCCAAAGAAACTAAGTTCCAAAGGACAGAAATAAGTTGGGCATTATTAAAGGTTACTGTGGGGCTGGAAAATTTGATAACATACATTATGAAGGGTGTACATCTTTATTAATATACGATTTGATGTGTTGTTGGAACAACCAATCTTGTGTCATTTTAATGTTTATACTACTGAGTGTATATTTGTAACCTCCTTTACCAGGTTCATGTTTATATCACATGTCTTTACCGATGATGATCCATAAAAAAAAGCTTTATTCTATTCAATATCGATTTTCTTCTTCCTGGTTGTCTGGATAAAATTTGAGGAATAGTGAAATTTAAAGTATTTTCATAAAAAAATAAACAATACAGTGGTAAGAGAAAAATCTCTTTGGATAAGAGAATTGAATATTGGTGATGTGTGATACGAGAAGAAATGCTGAAAGAAAATGTAACAGAATGCTTTCTGCCAGCGACATCTCCCCTTTCTTTCTTTTTGCACCGTCTTCATTTTCACTGAAAGATAATCTTCTCTCCCATCCGCTTCCCCACTTATCCTTTCAGGTATGTTTCGTATATGGAATTCGATGGTAAAGTAGAATTTAATACTTACAAAATAATTCAATTATTTCTCTTTACAATCACACAAATCAATACATCTAAATAGGTATGTACAAATTAAACAACCTATCTAAAATTTGTTGGGAGCGCGGTAGCCACGGAGTATAGCGCGTGGTTCCTAACTCCAAGGACCTGAGTTCGAATCCGGCTGGGCTGAGAATTGTTTTCTGTACACTGTAGCCGTAAGTCAACTCCTGTGGGTTCTTGGAGCCCTCCTCGGGGCAACCCCAGCCTCTTTAATTGGGTAAAAATTTGGCGGTCGAGCGTGATTCTGACCAAATCACCTCCTTGTACAGCCGTTGGTCTAGTAACACTACTTCTTTACAAAGTATTGAACCCCTGACCCTTCGTGGATTGTAGCGGTACTTATTTTAATTTTTAATTTTAATCTAAAATTTTCAAGAAAATATTTCCAAAATCAAGAATTTTAGGCAAAAATAATAAACAAATTTATTTTTTATTTTAGTTTAGCTAATTAAATGATTTAATTGTTTCCTGAATGTTTTGGAAGAAGTATATTTTCCGAATTAACATTAAAAAGTCAACTGGTTTCCATGAGAACTTGCACAAATACATCAGCACTAATGAAAGTCTAATAGGCTGTTTCTTTATGTACCTTTGACAATATTGTAACAATTTGACATTTAACCATATCTTTCAGGAATGGCCATATTTCACATCACACCTCAATAGCTTTGGATTAAACACGGATATTTCAAAAACCCTTAGTGACGATATTAGACATTCGTTCACCAAAAGTTATCATTGAAATAGCAATTAGTTCGGTATCTCAAAACGGAGAGGTAATTAATATTTTCCGTATTTATTTTCGAGTTCAGGAGACAAAAATAAACTATTATAATGTGTTTTTGAACAGGAATTAGTTGTTGTCCAGATTAATTTGCCTTCAAATAAAAATAGAGTTTTAATAAAACTTCAAACAACAAAACAAACTGATTAAAAGTGTTTGTTTAGAGGACCTTTAGAAAGGTCCTTTGACAAAGAGACGAAGGCTCGAATCCTAGCCACTGCTTCTGTTCATGATCCATTGCCATTGAACAATTTTTTCATCAGTGTTTCAGCTCTGTCGAGAATCGACCCTGACACATATTTACAAAGCTTTATTTAGTTAAAAGAGTGCGATCCTCGTTTCATGGATCACCTCGCTTTCAAAGGAAGGTCACTGTTATAGTCAATGGAAAAAATACTTCCAGAAAAGTGTTTGAGAATTAGGCAATAAAAAGCATTTTTTTTACTGAAATAACATTGAAATTTGTTTTTTTTTTCCAATGAAATAGTCTGACGCGGGTTAAATGTCTAATTTCAAAAGCTCCTCTAAACTAAATATATTTTTTTTTTATTTGACGTAATCAACCATCTCTTATTGTTAAAATTAATACAAAAGAGAAGGTGGAAAAGACTGACAGGAATCGGAAACAGAAGAAGGAAAAGGAAAAGGTGGAAAAGACTGACAGGAATCGGAAACAGAAGAAGGAAAAGGAGAAGGTGGAAAAGACTGACAGGAATCGGAAACAGAAGAAGGAAAAGGAGAAGGTGGAAAAGACTGACAGTAATCGGAAACAGAAGAAGGAAAAGGAGAAGGTGGAAAAGACTAACAGGAATCGGAAACAGAAGGAGGAAAAGGAGAAGGTGGAAAAGACTGACAGGAATCGGAAACAGAAGGAGGGAAAGGAGAAGGTGGAAAAGACAGACAGGAATCGGAAACATTGGACGGAGTTCCGATCCCAGCCCATAAAGTCCCCAAGGGAAGTCAGTTATTTCACCCCGATTTTTATTGTATTAATGAAAACTATGTATAAATAAATACTAGTCGAAATTGATGCGTCAAAGCATAAAAAAAAATCATTTTTCTTTCGAAGCTCCATATCTATAAAATTAACGTACTACTCTGAGGTAGCTGAGGGGCGATTCAGAAAAAGAAGATATTTGAAATAATAATTTAGGAAAATTAATTTCTTCCTGGATAATAAAAAAATAGTTATTTTGAAATGTACAAGGATTTATTCACCTCTATGAAAAGTGATTTCTGAAAGTTGTCTAATGGTGCACTATAGATTTTTTTGTATTCATATAATTCTAGCCTAATAATTTATTATTATACAATTATATAATTATTGCTTTTTGATTAACCGCCTATCCTCGACTAGATTCTCTCTGTACCCGGCACCCGACGGCCGCTGGCTGGACAAGAACGGTGTGGTGAGGCCGAGGAGGTCAGTGGCGAGAGGTCCCTGGTCGGGGCTGGCGGTGGAGGTCACCCCGATGCGGGAGGAGAGTCTACCTCCGGACCGCAACATCTCCAGCGTCAGTATAAAGGTAATAGATAATACTCTAAGAATATTTATACATAGGCAACTTCCATCAATGCTATCATTAAAATGGGCACTTTTCCCTACCTAAATTTAAAGAAAACAAAAGTAATATAGCTTAAAAATTACCTGAGACTTCGTCGACTCTAGAGAACTGAAACCTCATGGACTCTGGAGAACTGAAATGGCCTGAGACCTCATGAACTCTACAGAACTAAAATGACCTGAGATCTCATGAACTCTAGAGAACTGAAATGACCTCAGACCTCATGAACTCTAGATAACTGAAATGACCTGAGACCTCATGAACTCTAGAGAACTAAAATGACCTGAGACCTCATGGACTCTAAGGAACTGAAATGACCTGAGACCTCATGGACTCTAAGGAACTGAAATGACCTGAGACCT
Source organism: Halyomorpha halys (assembly GCF_000696795.3). Lineage (NCBI taxonomy): Eukaryota > Metazoa > Arthropoda > Insecta > Hemiptera > Pentatomidae > Halyomorpha > Halyomorpha halys. The sequence continues at coordinate 157,567 of NW_027109391.1, forward strand.
CATGGACTCCAAGGAACTGAAATGACCTGAGACCTCATGGACTCCAAGGAACTGAAATGAGCTGAGACCTCATGGACTCTAAGGAACTGAAATGACCTGAGACCTCGTGGACTCTAAAGAACTGAAATGACCTGAGACCTCATGAACTCTAGAGAACTAAAATAACCTCAGACCTCATGAACTCTAGAGAACTGAAATGACCTGGGACCTCATGAACTCTAGAGAACTAAAATGACCTGAGACCTCATGAACTCTAATGAACTGAAATGACCTGAGACCTCATGAACTCTAGAGAACTAAAATGTGCTGAGACCTCATGAACTCTAGAGAACTAAAATGACCTGAGACCTCAAGAACTCTGGAGAACTAAAATGACCTGAGGCCTCATGAACTCTAGAGAATTGAAATGACCTGAGACCTCATGATCTCAAGAGAACTAAAATGACCTGAGACCTCATGAACCCTAGAGAACTAAAATGACTTGAGACCTCATGAACTCTAGAGAACTAAAATGACCTGAGACCTCATGAACTCTAGAGAACTAAAATGGTCTGAGACCTCTTGGACACGAGAGAACTGAAATGACCTGAGACCTCATGGACTCAAGACAACTATAATGTGACCGACTTCACAAAAAACAGTCGTTAGGATTAGCGCAGATGTTCCTGTTCAGTAGAATTCTGTATATTTTATTTATTACTTCATTATTTAGTTTTTTTTGTAAGGTTCTTATTTTCAGATCCTGCTTATATTTTAAGCCTGAATCAGCTATAATTTTTTTACACTGGGGAAACGATTTGTATTTTCATTCACGATTTGTGTTTTAAATGGAATAAATGGAAATTGTATTTATTTAATTACTAGCTGACTCAGCAATGTGTCGCAATTGGACTTTGTATTTGAGGATGTACATTGATTTAATGAACATAATTGATAGTTTGTTATAAATTATTGTATTTAATTAAAATTAAACATTTACATATACTTTATGATTATGATTTAGTAACATAAATTAAACCAACACATGCGATAAGGAACGAAAATTAAATTTGGAGTTAAATAATGAGGACCTAAATGTGGTTCAAAAAGTTTTTATGCCTTAAATTTTTATTAATAATCTATTATTAATTAAAATATTATACTTGAATAGATATATTTATTATTAAAGAAATATATTATTATAAATTGAACTAACTGAATAATAATGTCGACCTTGCATATAAATGCTGTTATTGTAAAATCTATATTGAATCAACTGGAGTGATTTATAATCAGGGTAATTGATTTCAATCTAGAAAATAGGAACTCGGGACAATCTGCTAAGTGTTTTTTTGAGTGCAATAAAAAAGATTAAAACTTATTTGGGAAAGAGGAGGGTCGGGCATAGAGGTAGCAAGAACCGGGACATTAATATTCTGACCTCTAGCACCATCTGTTCTTCCTTACGTGCAACCGTACAAATAATCTTTTCCTGATTGTAATTCTGTCATTGTTATAAATCCGTCATGTGTTTATAACAGCTATTGCTATGTGTATATTGTTATCACCAAGTGATGAATACTTTTGTAGCTCAAAGTGGAGCCAGAAACTACTTCGGCTCTGAATATGAGAAATTTAATTAATAAATCAGTTATTAATTCGAACAACTATTCAACGGAATAATTTAAAATTTCGATGTTTTTTTTTTTCAAATTACGCGTTTGAAATATAATCTTATGATTTAAAATCGCGATTTATGACTTTATGAAGATGTGAAATGTGACTTATTTAATCTCTATAACGATCAATAACATAAATATGGTTGTTTCTCACCTGTGAGGCTGTTTGCCTTCTCACCTTACGAGAAAGTTAATGAACTCATTACAAATTAACATTCCTCTTTCGATAAGATCCATAGAAAGTTAAAGTACAATAAACTGGGATTAGTGAAAATTCAAGGTAAATGGAATATTGTGTCGTACATTCCAGCAGGGAGATAAATACCCCATAGCAAGAAAGAGTTCCTTAAAGGAATTCAACAAGTTAGAAAGAAGTATGGGAGGGATTTTTCCAATGAACCAATTAAATTGATGAAAATTAACAGATTTACGGATTCCATTCTGCTGAAAAAAAAACACTGGGATTGAAATTTTCCCAGTTCTTTGCTGACTAAGGGAATTATTCAAGAGGTCCCCGCCGTAGGTAAGTTATTGAAGGGTTCCTCACCCCGTTAGATATTGATACGATGGCACCAGGAGGATCCCCAAAGTACGTCCCTCAACTCCTGTAGAAAGTTTATCTTCCAGCATTAATGAACGACACGGCACATTGCAACATTTCCTGGCATGTAATGAACAAATCATGTAACTACATTCTTTATGAAAAGCTACATTATTATGTTTTCCATGTTTAGTTAGGTTCCCTCTTAAATTATTAGCGATCAATCAGAATGATTAATAGAGGGGGGGAACCTCCTAAAGACCATATTAACAACCACATTTTACAAAAAAAAATTTTATTAGTGAGAAAAACTGAATTAAAAAGTCTTGCTGCCCGACCGTACAGGGTTGCTAAATACACAGCACAACTTACACTTAAACTTTTTTTTTTTTAATTCTTTTAAAATACAGGCATAGTACAGCCAACTTATAATATATAACAGAAATATATATTTGTTCTTCTTTTATCCTTTTTTCCTTATTATTATTTTTTTCCATTATTATTACATATGTATAATTTTATTTTTTCCCTTAACCAAAACGTCTTTATTTTCTCCCCTCTTCAACAAAGTCAAAACAAAATTAAAGTATAAGTTATAAACAATAAAAATTTCAAATAAAATAACAATATGAATACATAATTAAAAATTAAAATCTGAACCGCCACAACCCCTGAAAGGTCAGAGATTCAGTTCTTTGTAAGGAAATAATGTATACGTAATAATCGAAAGTATTTTCCCACATAAGCACTATTCAATTAAAATCTAAAAAAAAAAAATACTCAACAATTTTCTACAGGGGTATAGTACAAGAGTCAGGAAGAAAAAAAGGCAGTTATTTCACCCCAATTTTTTATTACTTTAATGAAAACTATGTATAATTACTAGTCAAAACTGATGAGTCTGCCAAGTATAGGTAGGGGGAATAAAAAATGGCAGCTTTTTAAAAACGTTAAAATACATTAATTTTTCATTCGGAGCACTATAGTCTAAAAACTACCAACAACACTCGAAAATCTAAATGAATATTATTTAAAGAAGAGTAAATTTGCTGAAATATTAGTCCTAACAGAGCTATTTACGTACAACAGTTCTCGAGATATAGCCTTTTAAAAAGTTTCATAAAAATGTTGTATGGAGCGTACTGCAATATCAGTAGTCAGTTAATTTATTTTGAGAAATCTATATCTCAGGAACTATGTGACGTATAAATTTCTATTAGCACTCAAATTAAAGCCACTTTAACGCACTATAAAGTAGTTTATGACCTTTACCTTCGTAGGAATAGTAGTTTTCATGATATTTCTTAAAATCAATTGATTTAGAGTTGTTTAGACGATAAGTTTGATTTATGAAAAACTTTATTTTTAAAACCATAGAACGTACAGATGTCTGTCAGCACTCAAATTAAAGCTAGTTAAATTTATTATAAAATAGTTTATAACGTTTATCTTTGTAGGAGTAGTAGTTTTTATGATATTAGACAAAATAAATTACAAACTGTTAATTTCTAGTTGTTTCTATAAAATGTTTAATTTTAGAAAAAATATAGACCCATAAGACGCACATATGTCTGCCAACACTCAAAATAAAGGAAACTTAACTTACTATAAAGTAGTTTATGACACTTACCTTCGTAGGGGTAGTAGTTTTTATGAATATTTATACATGAATATAAATTTGGCAAATGAAAATTTGTCCGAACAACTATAAATCAATTTATTTTAGCAAATATCATGAAAATTACAACTCCTACGAAGAAAACGTCAGCTAAATTACTTTATAAATTAAGAGAGTACATTAAACTAGCATTAAATTGAGTGATAACAGACATTTGAGCGTCAAATTATTTTGAGATATAGATTTCTCAAAATAAATTCACCAACTACTGATCTTTCAGTACGTTCTGAGCATTTTTATGAAAGGTTGCTTTTTAAAAAGCTATATCTCAAGAACTATTGAATTTAAATAGCTCTATTAGGGCATTTTAGCAAATTTACTCTACTTTAAATAATGTTCTTTTAGAATTTCAAGTTTTGTTGGTAGTTTTAAAGATATAAAGCTCCCAATGAAAAATTGATTATTTTTAAGGTTATTTGGACATATGGAATTGAGCTCTGGGGCTCCACCAAACCATCAAATTCTTCCCGCATCCAATCGTTACAATCCAAAATCCTACGTAAAATCCTTGATGTTCCTTATTACGTCACAAATAAACTCATTCACGAAGAGCTTAACCTCCCATTTGTTACAGAATTGGCCCAAAACAGATATGCGTCTTTTCATTCCAAGCTCCTTAACCATCCTAACCCATTAATTCTTAATCTTTCATCCTTAATAATCCCTGATAATCCTCCGAGGCGTCTGAAAAGAAGATGGCCACGAGACCTTCTAGTTTAAATTAATGTTTGAAGTACCACCAATGGGTGGTTCTTTCCCAAGATTTTCAAGTGTATATGAAACATACTACATATTTACCTATTGTATTATTTTGTACAGTTGTAAATTACAATAAATAAACAATAAAAAATTTTTTTTTTAAGGTTTTGAAACAGCCGTCATGTTTTATTTCCCCTACCTATACCTGGCAGATTCATCAATTTTGACTAGTAATCATATATAGGTTTCATAAAATATTGGGGTGAAATATCAGTTTTTTTTTTCTATTGGACCTCTTGTACTAGTATAATGCTATGCATACATTGAAATACAGAAAATAAATATAAAATTAAAAAAAGTAATATTATGTAATGTTATTGTTAAAAATAGTAATAAACATATAGAGAAAAGTAATAAATAAATATTACTAAGTAATGAATACATG
>NW_027109391.1:167604-169499 GCF_000696795.3 Halyomorpha halys
TATAAATAATTCTATTTGTAACAATTTTGTTTTATAGATATTTATATCATATCACATTTTGGGTAATTTTTGGCTTTTTTATATTTAGCCATATTGATATTTATTTCTACTTCACCCCAGTAACTTTATTAAAACTATATGGTTTTATAAATACTACTTCAAGGAATTATTATTTGTCAAGTGTTTCTTAAACAACTAAACGATTTGCCCGATTGTGGTAAAAAAACTTTTACCCTTAAGTCAGAGTTTTAAAACGTTCTTTCAAGTGTGTAAATTACTTTTAAAATTATATTAATAATAAATTGGTGGCTAGAGAGCCATTTTTAATTTCAGTAAAATCTTTAAATTGAAAACTTTTGTTTTTCATCATAATTTATTCAATAGAGATTTTATGATTTCATCGAATTGAGACAATCCTCTATAATTTGATCGCCTTTGTAAAAAGCAATTTGTCACAATACATAGCGACCTTATTTACAAAGACTTCACTGTGAACTAATTACAGGGTCTAGGAGAGATCAATGAGATGTCTTGGATTTCAAAACAAACTTTGACAACTCTTTGAATATCAAATATTTGGATAACTTGAGTAAATGAGCTGATTAATTTAGTTATTGTTCCATAAATTGTTAACAAATTATTTATTTTAATGAATAAATAATTTTAATTTATTTTAGTACGTAAATTTTAATCTCACACATGGTGATCAGCGGTAAGAGAAAGTATGAGCACTTACTATAAAGTAAAAAAAAAAATCATGTTTTTACTCTGCCTTACACTATGTAAAAAATATATAGTGTTTTCGGTCTGCTATATTGTGCAGGGGGAAGTGACCAATGTTAGATCCTTCAATTTTGTATGGTACTTGAGGCCAGGCAGATACAATTTAGATTTTCGTTCATCAAGATCCTTTACTCAAAAATGAATATTCATAGTCACTAAATTACAAAAAAAATCCTTGTTAACCTGCTCAGACAACTAGTTGACCAATGTGAGATACAATGCATTCTCAATATAAGACTGTCTCAAATGGGCCAACCTTTGATCAAAGACAAAATATTTTTATTTTATCCAAAAGATTTGACTAACTTCAACAAAAAAAAAATGAGGAAAAAAATAATGTAAAATCTTAAGGATTGACCGGAATGAATATTGGCTCTAAATAAACCAAATTCTTCTCTTTCAAAAATTAAAACTTCCTGAAAAAAAAATTGCTAAGAAGCACTCCACCTTTTAATAATGTATAGTTTTCATCGGACCAGCGATGATATTGATATTGTGCCTATTTCTCACCTGGAGAGTTTTTAATAAATTTGAGCTACAAATAATATATAATAATAATAATATATATAATAATAGTAAATAAGCATTTGCTATGCCATGTCACGACGTGTTTTATTTCAGGTCATCGTGAGTGATCCCAAAGCCTTTCCTCAGGGGACCTACGTCACGGTCCCGGACGGAGTCCTGGGCAACCTCGCAGTCTGGGGAGACTCCATCCACACCAGGCCAGAAGTGAGGTCATTGTCGATGAACATCCGTGACTGCGTCTTCGAGGACGAAGACTTCGGCCAGCACCTCCGTAAAGAGTACAACCAAGAGAACTGCATCTACGAGTGCTACAGGAAGTACGTCATTAAGTATTGCGGATGCGTACCAGACTTCCTATTCTTAGGTAACTCGTATATTTATTTATTTACAGAAGGAAAGATAATGAGGTGTAGATAGTTTACCGTAGATTACCGATTGGAGAAGATGGTCGGGGGGTGCGGTCAGCAAAGAAAAACATAAATAAACAAAAAAATATTTATTTATGGCGACGTTTCGACCTGATTTTCAGGTCTTCATCATTTAGAGAAAAAACAAATTATATAAATACAAATAAAATAGATAAA
>NW_027109391.1:169945-170033 GCF_000696795.3 Halyomorpha halys
GGGTGATAACCATTAGGGAACATAACGTAGTAACTATTGAAAGTATACGGGAACCGAAAAAGAGGCGGACGGTTCACGTAGAACAATT
>NW_027109391.1:170668-170785 GCF_000696795.3 Halyomorpha halys
TTTAGTTTAATTTCTTTGTTGTAACATACAGAATGGCATTTTATTTTTTGTTATTTTCTTTTACTTTTTGTTGTAGTTTACGAGGAAGTGTTCGTAAACTGGCAGGGGGGAGTTATA
>NW_027109391.1:170988-182958 GCF_000696795.3 Halyomorpha halys
TGGTCCGTAAATTATTTTTGGTAACCCGTTTTCCGTGAAATTGTATCTTTTATTCCCTGGCTTCAAATTTCACCAGAATTCGACAGTGCATTGAATCATCCAAAATACATTTAAATAATATTGATTTTATATTGAACAAAATTTCACGCTCTAGGTTTTTCCAGACTCTTGCTCGTTTTTCTGTAGATCTAATTGTCATATTACAGAGTTGTGTAATGAAAGTACCAAATAGTCATTTTTGGTTTCAAATTCTTCCTGCCTAGAAAAATTACCGCTCTGAGCAGATGGGCCCCTTCGTTACCATTTAGAGAATATATTCCATTAAAAGGCAAGGTTCAGGGGTCATTGGCCTACCCACAGTATAATAATTTAAAAATTTGGGGATTTTTTTCCACACCATTTCTTTTATGAAATGAAATAGAAGGTGAAATGCCCTTTGCCACAGCCACTATTCCCCTGGAAAAACCTTCCGGATATTAGAAGATTGGCCAATGGAATGACAGCCGGAGTAGAGAAAGGCTCGGTACAATGGCGGCCCTCTGCCTCTGTTCGCCGCCGACAATGGAAATTAATGTCTTCCAGGTCCCCGACCTCCAGGGAATTGTCCTCCTTTTGAGGTAATTGACACACAGGACTTCTGGAATATCAATGGATATTAGCGCTCGATCATTATATAATTTCGTTCAATAAAATATAGCATTTAAAAAAAACAAAATGATCCAATAAAAAAAAGATCATACCTTACCTCAACTCGATATTATGAATTAGAAATATCAGTGTTAAAAGAAACAGAAATGTGTTAAAAAGCATAACATTGATAATTAAACCATTTAGTGAAGAAACCTGGATGATAGGGGACAATCTTAGGAAGAAACAACTGTTCAAGAAAGTGGATATTAACTGCGAGCGGTAGGAATATTAACAAGTGGAAAAGTCTGAGACAAAATAATTAGAATATAAATAGAAGGAAAGAAAATATTTTGAATGAGATACAGAAAATGGGTTAAGAATTTTTGAACTATCATCTTGAAAAGTCAACTTCCTCTTCTCTTAAAAGGTCAACAAGTTGCTCATTCATGATCTTTAATTTAACATGTTAAACGGAAAAACTCATGTTAAATAGAGAAATATTTCCTTCCTTTAGCATGTTAAAACGATATAACATATAACATAGTTGAGAGTCTGTTACTAGGTCTGTAAAATGGAGAATGACGTCACGCAACGGACCAGCTGAGCTCGTCACCGTTTTATTTGTCGTGTTAGGTTAATTGATCGTATTTTGTGTTTTGATTGTATTAGTTTTGTTTTGGATGTTTTTAAAACTAATAAAGCAATGAATGACAATAATAATAATGTAATGACAGTTGTCGATTAGCTCATCTTGATTCTCTTCCTCACAAAGAAAGAAGATCTACTGAAACTCAGTAGTCAAACTTTTTGCACAACTTCCACTTTTCACTCACTTTAGGCTCAAAAAATCCGCTTGGAGCTCTTATGCAGTTAACCTTTAGCAGGACTTGCTGCTCACAATGCTATACTCGTAACATTTAACATGGTAAAACATTTTACATTTAACACATCTTGAATACCCCTATCGTTATTTAGAGGCGTCCTTGCGTGGTGGAAGCGCGGTTATTGCATAGAGGCCAAAGCGATTTGTTATTTTGCTCCTGCTTGCCAAATCTTGCTCCTTTGAAACCGTCTGGATGACACTGATTTTCCAGCATCTTGTCCAATGGGAAAAAACCTCCAATATAAGAGGGTAAAGGTTACTTGAAGCATCTACGAAATAAACAGGTTAGTTAAAAGGGAGTGCCGTTAGGAATCTGCTTTGGGTTCAGCTCTGTGGATATTTAGTGATTTTCTGGTTATTCTCGAATAGAAGTAAACGAACGGAAAATTATTCCGGCCGTTTTTCTGAAATCCTCCCAAATACATCTGGCTTGGATGGATTGTGTAAAGAACCAATTTGTGTAGGAGCCGAGTGAGCTGAGGATCGCAAATCTTCAATTGTGGTACACCTAATTCATTATTAATTTTTGATTGTAAGAAGATAGTCCGGGTGGCGGTCAGTTAAGCTAAAAAATATTTATAAAAACTATTTTGTATTTTTATTTTACACCTGAACTATCTTCTAGCAATTAATAGTTTTAACATTATAATGTTTTCGTTTACTGGTTAAAATTTAAGTGAATATTATATTTCTTTAATATAAATACATTTTATCCTATTTAAGTCTAATTTTCGGCCAATTTGGCCATCCTCAAAGACAATCTTAATACAATTTTAGAACCACATCCGTTTTAAAAAACTTTATTCTGTCCAGGTTATTAATTTCAGTCCACAAATAACTCTATTATGTCAATCATTGACATTAAATTAAAGATTAAAACTTTTAACCACAGTCAGTGATAAACTTTTGATCACAGTATCACAACTGTTTTAATTTTTAATTTAATGTAGAGAATTGACAAATTTGAGTCATTTTCGGACTATATTAATAACCTGGGCATAGTAGCTTTCATAAACTTTTATTAAAATTAATAGGGTTTTAAGATTGTCCTTGAGGATGTCCGAATTGGCCGAAACGTCGGATTTATAAAGAAAAATATATGTTTTTGAGATTAAAATTGGATACAATTTATTTATTTAGACAATTATTATTATAATAGTACAGATATTTTGTAATTAACTTTTCTTTTTTTTTTACTTAGTAAGCTGGTTTTTTAATTAATATGTGTATTTCTCTCTGCACATAAGTTATAAACAAAGTGTGGCCACACTGTTTTATGGCCAATAAATGTTATTATAAAATTAAAATTGCCTTTGTAATTGTTCTAAAGGGGCCTAGTCCCAGAATAATTAATTATTCTTCATTTAATAAATAACTCAAATACTATCCAATTATAGTCTCAAAACTTTATTTCTTTTATTCGTCCAACGTTTCGGCCAATCCGGCCATCTTCAGGGACATCTCATTACCACTTTGCAAACATATAATTTAAAAACTCTAAAACTTCATTCAGGCTATTCTGCCCAGGTCAAAACATTTATATCTAATTTGTTAATTATTCATTAAAAAAACAGTCAAAAATTATTTCTCTGCAAACACTATTAATAAACATTTATCACCTGGGGTGATCCAATATAATTGGATAGTATTTGAGTTATTTATTAAAGAATTACCAGTCTCAAGAAAATATTAAGATTATAAATAAATTCTTCATTTATTTATAACCAGTCTCAAGAAAGGTTATATATAAAGTGCATTTTTTTTTGTGCAACTCAACTCGAACTATTCGAGAAATAACCTTAGTATAAAACAGTTATCGACTACACTGAAATTATCTTGCAAATAAATAATGAGTTATTTAATTATTTACAGTAAATATTTATAATTGATTTTTAGATGGCCTGTTGTTTCATTTGATGAATATCAATTTTGACTGCTCTTCGTCTAAATTATCATTCTAGATTATTTAATAATATATCAAATGACAGAAAACATCGGTTGCAGATTCACTGACGCAACCACCAGCTGAACCTTGCAACGTGGAAGGTCTCCTCTGCCTCAGTGCCTTCAACGGTAACTATTTTCATCAATTGTAATCAAAAATATCCATGTTTATTTCCTCATAACTCTAACGTTTCGGCCATTCTCTAGGATACATATTAATTATCAATTTCAATTATAATCTAATCTTTAAAAATTATTTTTAAAAACATTCTGAATAATAAATTATCCTTCCTTATTTATATCACAACTAATAATATCATGAGAAGGTTGCATGCCGTTTTTCAATTTCAGGCGCTTTTTAAATATTGCTCGATTAAACTATTTTAAAGTCTTCCCGTTTTAAGCTAATATTTCAAAAGTGATATAGGGCCGTCGCTCTCCGGGTGTTTAGCGGAGTCTGAGTCTACAAGGCGATAATCCGCCCGACTCTACTCTATGGTGCACCTCTGCTGCGTCACCTCTACCAAAACACGCTTGAAAAGCTGCAGAGCTATCAGAATTCCGTCCTCCGGCGAATCGTCCGTGGAACTACTCTACAGAGGGCCAGAGACACCACCATTCACCAGGAACTCCAGCTACCCTCTGTGCCGGAGTATATAGGCCGAAGGCACATCAAATTCTTTGAAGGACTCAAGGTCTGTGGCAAAGCACAGTCCCCTTGGTAGACGTCCTCGCCGAGGGAAGGACTTCGGGCTCTGCAGCTTGAAGTCATCATACCACCAACATCACCAGCCGGAATAGCCCCTCCCCATTTCTTGTAAGCCCCCCAGCTATCATGCCACCAATGTATAACCGCCTTCAGGGGACCATTTGCTCATCTTATAATGCCATACGGCAAACCAAGATATAATGTAAATTGTATATGTATAATGTATTGCATTATATTATTATGTATTATGTAATCATATAAAAAATAAAGAGGTTTGAAAAAAGAAATGTTTAACGGCGCGGGTCCGGCGGGGAAGTATAGCCTTTTTTTTAGTGTTACGATCACCTCTTGTGAGATTGTGGCATGTCGTTCATCGACCAACCTACTCGCTATAATTGTCTGTTTGAAAAGTCAGAGAAGTAAGGCTACCATGGAGGGTGGGAGTGGCGGGTTTCATGTCGTTAATAATATGTCTTAGTCGATTAATCTATAAAATATGACTAAATTAGACAAACACTATGCAGCAATTTATTAACCTTCATCATATAGTGTTAAATCACCTATTTTTATCCAGTACTTCACTTATTATAATTTTATTCAATTTACAATATCTATTAAAATCTTATCAATTACATTATCAACAATACGGGGTAGGTACCTACAATAAACTGTAGATAAAAGGTTTGTTATATGGTGTGGGTTTTTATAGTGTGGACAATATTATAGAATAGATAGTGAATGGTTTTTTAAAATTTTAAATAGAAAGGTTTTTGACTTAAATAAAGATATTGACCTGGGCAAAATAGCCTGCAAGGAGAAAACAATTAATGTGAGAGGAAATTTATGTTGAAGATGTCCCTGAGGATGGCTGGAAGGGCCGAAACGTAGGACAAATAAATAAATATATAGTGTTGAGACTATTTTGGATATTAAATTAATTAATTGATAAATATTACCTGGTCTCGAAAAATTTTGAAATAATATAATTAAATTTATTGTTTATTGTGGGTGCGGGGAGCTGCAACTGAAGTCTCACATACTAAACTGTTTGCCCCTTCTATAGTCCCTCTGTCTGCTGGTGCAGAATAAAGATGCGAGTTTAGACAGAGCCTATTATATATTAAGGCTACTTGAAATTTTTGTTTTTTTTTAATTTTTCAAATCCCTATTGCCAGAAATATTACATTATATACAACAAAAACAGTACTCTTGTGTACACGCTATTTGAAGTCGCTTCTTTTTTTGTTGCTTTGCTACATTTTCGATTAAGTAGGTTTTGAGGTACGATTATGGGTTGTATTGAGATGTTCATGATGTCCAAGTCTCTAGATTTTGGGGTACACCTAATAGCTAACACTAAAAAAATTAATGACTGTGTTGCACATGCATTCAGAGATGTTTTGGATTTGTTGCTGGCGTTAAAGTCCTAAACAGCGTGTTGATAGAGGTATTTGGCCACCATAGAGACCATGGCTGCACATGCCGAAGATGTTACTATTTATATCGGTAGCTTCAGATCCTCTACAGCCCTGGTGCAAGCAGAAAATGATTGCCAGAAGGTCATGGGCAAATTAAACCGGGTCAACATTAAAGTGAATCCGGCAAAGATCTACGGCGTAGTGTTGGCTACGTTGCCAAAGTAAAAAAAATTATCATTGATAAGTTATTCTAATAAGTGATGTTATTACGCGATAAAATTAAAATTCTCATAGTAAATATAATTTTCTTGAGCAAAATGGAAGAATCAATTATCCCCACCTGTCAATTCTGATGGTGCAAGAATTCTTGGGTTTATAAGAATCCTAACTTTGAACCCGACGTCGGCCAAGACTCCCATTGGAGTCCTATACTGCCTAACCATGGTTGGGGGTCAAAGTTCTTCATTTTGTGGGACCGCCACTCAATGAAAAAAGTCAACGTCACAGGCCGGATTCGAACCGGCACCGCCAATAAACATCAAATTGGTAAGACTGTGTCTTAACCACTGAGCTATGGGCGGCCCCAGTTCCATCTTTGAGAAGTTCTGAAAATTTTCCTGTTTAAATTCTAACGTTGCTGATGAAATAAAAAATTTCAAAGAATTCCTCTTCGAATTTTCCCAGAATTGCAATAAATGAACTCCGAAAAATAAAGTGGATATGTTTTGTACATAATTCCAAAATGACGTATCATTCGAATAAGTTGTTATAATAGGGGTATTCATGATCTTTGGTTTAACATGTTAAAGCGTGTTAAATGGAAAAACTCATGTTAAATCGAAAAAAATTGTCTTCTTTTACCGTGGTAAAACGGAATAACATTTAACATGGCTGAGAATCTGTTACTTGGTCTGTTAAATGGAGAATGACGTCACACAATAGACCAGTTGAGATCGCCGCCATTTTTGTTGTTGTGACAGCTCAGTTCTTTCGTGTGTTTTCCCTGTTATTAAACTAGAATGGATAATTTTAATGATACATTTGAGAAAAAAAAACCGTAAAAAAACCAATGTAATTTGTAAACGCTCGCCAAAAAAAAAAATCTCACTTGGGGACATTTGTCCCAGAATAAAGTTATTTTTTCATTTCATTTCATAAGCTAAACTTTCACACAAATTCCACTTTTCACTCACTCTAGGCATGTTGTAATTAATTACTTAAATCAAAACTGAAGTAAACAATAACATGAGGGTCTGGAAGGATGGTTATAAACATAAAGGCTTATACAACAAATTGCTGAGAAAATCCGCTAGGGGCTCTTATGCATTTAACGTTTAACATGACTTTAAATAGGGCTGCTCACAATCTTATACTTATAACATTTAACATGGTAAAACATTTAACATTTAACACAACATCATGAATACCCCTAATATTATATATGAACTGAGCCATGGTTTATGTTTGGCCACGGTGTCATCGAGCCAACGCGAGTCGAAATTATAAGACTCTTTATTTGGCCTCCATTTGACCGGACTCCATTGCCCCACAATTTCTACTCCTACTCGTTTCAAGGCCTAAAACAAAAACAAAAAATTTAACATGAAGAGAAATCCGAATTACGACGCTCTCTCCAAATTGGTAACGCCGCACGTGCTCCCTCTAATTCCTTAGTTTACTTCGGGATTAAACTCGGCGAACTGAAGGGATCTACTGTTTACTGTAATAGTAAGTCCATTTTCATTCGAGGGAAAACATCTGTTCAGGCTACTCTACTGTAAACTTGAGAAATGCCATAGAATCCCAAATACAGAACTGCTTTTATTTTACCCAAAAGTATTGTTACGATAGTCCTGGACCAATTCTGAGGGGGGTTACGTGCTTTTAAAAAATATTCTACTAAATATACTTAAGAACCTGATAGCCCTGATGAAGCCCTGCGAAATTGGGAGAAACGTTGGATCATTATAAATTATTTTTTTACAATTTGAGTTATTTAGAGCGGACCCGGACTATCTTCTTTTCATAATTACACACAGTCAATAAACTTAATAACTCAAAAACTTAATCTTCAAATAATTTAGAAATATTTCTGTAATTTCGTGGGGAGAGTTATATCATATTGCAACTGTTGCCTTGGATCAATCCTTCGACTTCGGGAGCCCCCCTTAGGCACACTCAGGACACCTCTATATAGTAAATAACCATAAATTTGGGGGGGGGAACCTGTGTTGAAAAACTGCATGGCCCTCGCTAAATCACCTCATTGCAATAAAAATACTGTTGCAGCACAGTGTAATTAATTTTTATTTTTTATGAAAGGAATATGGTCCTGGTGCGGTCAAAAAAACTCAAATAGTAGAACTGCACTATTTTATGTGTAGTTCTACTATTTGAGTTTTTTTGACCGCATCCGGACCATATTCCTTTCATCTTTACACACGGTCAATCAATAATCTTCCAGTATTTTATTTTTTATGTTTAATTTGGTTACATTGATCAAGTATTGAGGAATTAGAATATGATAAAACAATAAATTATATTTTTATTGGAAACGGAAATAATAACAAACAAAAAATTTGATAAAAGAGAAATTTAAAAATACAATACCTCACAGCCCACAAAAGCTTATTAGACAAAAAAAAATTACTTTTATAATTTAATATAAACAAACTTATACTAAATATGCTGGTTTATAAGTCAGTTAAAATAATGTTGTGAAGTATAGCTATCAAGCTGACCACTGGAGCGCTGTTAGGAGTTCAGTTCTTATTAACAAGAAAGATTTATCAATAAATATGTCTGAGCTTGAGAATAAGTTTGAAGATTTTTAGTTAAATTAGCTTCTTTAACTTACTTCAACAATCACCCTAACATTTGAAAGTAAAAATCAGACAACATCAGGTTTGTTCAGAAAACGGAAACAATAACAAATAAAAAATTTGATAAAAGAGAAATATAAAAATATAGTACACACCAAAAGACGGAAAATGAGGGAACTGCGAATAAAATGAAGATCTAGAAAAAGGGAAAATAATGAACCAAATAGGAGTTGTATAGTAAAGAAACAAATTATATATAAAGTAATAAATGTTAGTACAAGCCAGAATGAGTTAAATATAAAAAGAAAAAGACAGATAAAAGATAAGGGAGAATATTGTGGATAATAGATAATAGATAATAAATAATACATAATTTATTCTAATATAGATATTATTTATATTATAATAATATATTGACTAGTTAGAAATGATGAATGAATAAAACTCTTCTTTGTTTAAATTATATTTTATTTTATAACAATGAAACTACATGTCGGGGTTGTCACCCCATCTTCAGGTTGCTAGAACAAATTCTCAAATAACAACTCTATCTAATACTAGATAGAGATGTTAATCAAGTAATTATTTTATTTAAAAAATTAATAAATAATGTGATATATTGTAAATTTGAAAATATGTTCTAGCAGCCTGAAGATGGGGTGACAACCCGGAAACCTTTTTTCATTGTAATGTAATAAAATATAATTAAAACAAGGAAGAGTATTATTCATTCATCATTTCTAATTAGTTGAAAAAAAACAACTCTTCCAGTAGAAGATATTACTTTAAAAAAATAATATATTTATATTATAATTCTAATATTGGTAATATTTATCTCATATTCCCTTACACTACCATTTATTGTTTTTTTATATTTATATTATAACTCTAATACAGATGATATTTATATTGTACTAATATATTTATATTATAACTCTAATATAGATAATATTTTATGTATAATTTTATCAATTACTTGCCCTTTATTTTTACCAGCGCAACGCATGAATATAATTCGACATTGATTTAGTTCCCTTCAATGCTTACCCAATATCACATGTATCTCTGCTATCATTGTTTCAGAACAACTGAACTATCTGCAACCGGCTTCCAAGTCCCAGCTGGAAGAAGATGAAGAAGAGGGAATGGTCTGCGATTGTCCCAAGGATTGCAACAGTCATGAATACGTCACGGAACTGTTTTCTGCCTTCGGGACCGGGTAATGTATACTATCTCCGACATCAATTTCATTTATAGGACGGTCATATAAAAAAAAAAGTTATTTTTTATTTTAAAATTTATTTATTGGTATTTACAACTCTATTAAATATATATAAACAATAAGTAAATTTGATGTTAGTTATACAATGGCATGATAGAGACATGTGGCGAATCTATTCATTGATAGAATTCCAATAGCATTTCTAGAGAAGATCTCGAGGACATCTTATTTTCAGTCGCATACGAAGATAATCAGCTAATGATGGAAAAGCCAGGTTAAAACAAGGTTTTGGTGATTAGGAAGTTTATCACGAAAGAATTGGTGTCCGGTTCTGGCCGAATTGGAAACATACGGAACATTGAGGTCCTAATGGATGACTTTGTTTGTTTGTTAGTTTTGAAAGGGCGTTTAACAGCCTGGTCATCAACCCCAAGCCCGTTGGTTGTTGGCTTTGGTAAGGCCTAGTTGTTTTAGTCATAGCTTTGGTATGGTGTACTGATCCGCACCAACTATAATAAAATTCGTGGCAATTATAATTTGTTTAATAATCATTACGATATTGGAAAGGATGGTGAAAAGCAGATAACTGACTGTTCTAATTTAAAAAATAAGGCAAGTTAAATAGATAATTATTATAATTAAAGGTAGGTTATTAAGTTAGTCTGATGGATGAATTTAATGACTTTTACAATTACAGATCCGTCGTTTCTCAACGCCATTGGAACATTTGTTGGTATCCCTAACTGGTTCAGAGTTGATGTGTAGTGACGACATTCTTCAAAAATGTGTTTGACGGTCAGATTGCTATTACATTTTGAACATTTTGGAGGTGCCTCTCCTGTTATGAGATGGATGAGTGTCAGTCGGGTATGTCCTATTCTGAGTCGGGTGATCACTACTTCTTCACGGCGTCTACTTCGGGTTGATGTAATCCAGGACTTCACATCTTTCTTTATAGATTTCAACTTACTGGGTGGACTTTCATCCCACAGGGCCTGTCATCTTTTATTAATAGATTCCTTTAATGGATAATGGATGACTTTATTTTTGGAAAAGTAAGGAAAGCTAAGGAATAAGGATTGGATACGTGAGGAATGTGATGGTTTAGTGCAGTGATTTCCAAAGTGGGCACCCCCTGGTAGGTTCAGGGGGGCGGTGATGGCCACAGGTGCATTTGGGGGCCGATGAATAACTACAAGTTGTCACGGTGAACAATATTACTACTGACTATAATAGAGCCGAGGATTACTAAATTAGTAAACACACCAGGTTCATCCTTCTCATTAAGATGATTTCGAATATTTTAACTTTTTTTTGTATTACATTCTATTCTGATTACAATAAAGAGTTTCATAATTTCAAAGTTCAATGTTACTAATTTACACCTTTCTTTCCTATGTTTTACGAAAAAGGTAGACAAATTAATACCTACATATTTCCTATTAATTTCCATTGAAATTCTTAAAAATTTAATTTCCAGGGCGCTTCGTAATATCAGGAAAAATATTTATATTTTTATATTTAAAAATAAGGGAGCAGTAGGACAAAAAACGTGGTGATCCACTGGTTCAGTGTAACCCAAAAACTCAAATGGTTTAAAGGGATTTAAACATGAAATTTACATATGTAGTAAAATAGATGCAAATAAACACTAATTCAATTTAAAAAGGAAAATTCTATAAATAATAATAAACTCAAAATTCCAATAAAAAAACTTTAACTCTTATCCAACTAAAAACATTGTATTATGACACGAAAATAATAACTATACCTTTCTTTTTACATAAAATGCTCATGATACGCTAACTATACTAATCTTTTTTACATAATAATTTCAATTCTCATTTATGTCTATGTTTTGTTCATGGCAGCAATTAAATCTTCTGAGACGTAAAATATATTCATTTTACGAATAATGGAATTTTAATGAGGTAACGGTATAGCGTTAACGAACTGCATTCTTTACAATCGATTTCACAAGAAGGCTAATGCAATTATATAATGTATTTCATCATCATCATATAGCATACTTTCTGACCACATTATATTCTCATAACTGACTAACTTTTAATTGATTTATCTTATATTAAATTATTTATTTCATGCCTTATATTCAGGAACCCTCAATTACTAGTCAAAATTGATGAGTCTGCCAAGTATAGGTAGGGGGAATAAAAATTGACGTTAAAAATAATTAACAAAGACTTACGAACTGTCTATGTACAAACAACCATTAAATCATTATATAAACGGTTATTATTATTAACGATTATATAAACGGACTATCAACACGAGACTTACCAGATACGAGACGACGTTTACGAAGGAGCTGGAATAGGGAC
>NW_027109391.1:188668-202685 GCF_000696795.3 Halyomorpha halys
ATATGTTGCCGATTTGGCCAGAACCAGATACCGTTCCTTCCATAATAAACTTCTCAACCACCCAAATCCACTTTTTCCTAACCTGGCTTCTCCTTCATTACCTAATAATCCTCCTAGGCGTCTGAAAAGAACATGGCTTCGAGATCTTCTCCTCTAGAAATGTTATTAGAGTTCTATCAGTGGGTAAATTCTCTACATGTTTTTATCATGTCACTATGTCACCTACAGCAAATTTACTTGTTGTATATATGTGTATAATAGTTGTAGTTGTAAATATCAATAAATAAATTATTAAAAAAAAAATAATAATAATAATTTAAATCAATGATTGAAGTACGGCGATCTGGTGGTTTGTTCCCAAGATCATCATGTGTTCTAAGCATTTGTGACATTATCTCATCGTGTTTGTTTATACTATATTAAATTTCAATAAATATATCTTTTTTTAATTTTCGCTATTTTATTTTCTAAAATAATTTGCATGCAACAAATACCTCCTCTATTTATTTGTTCTTCTTCACTTTTGTCTGATTAGAGGCCATATTTAGCTGAACTGTGTTTAGAACATTCTCAGCAAGTGTAAGAGGTGGTTGAATAATGTTTAAAGATAGTTTAACTGATTCCTGAATTCAAGACAGTTTACCAATTCACATATCGAAAGGAAACCATGATAAGAAAAATATCATACATAGTCTCCTTAAAGAGTTTCTTATCTTTTGATTATTTTTTTTTTTAATTACACCCAGTATAACTTAAGAAATAACATCCCATTCCTCGAAAGGTCGCCAAGAAAGATCTATATTAACTCAAATTGTGGAGTTCATAAAATCCAACTACTTATTAATTTTGATCATTAATAATTATTTATCACATAACATGGACTTTAAATAAGGCTGCTCACAATCGTATGCTTATAACTTTTAGTATCTTAAAACATTTTACATTTAACACACCATGTATGCCTCTTATATTTGAATTAATTACTTTATTCCTCAGTGCTCAGGTATCCAGAACCTGTATTAACGGGGACCATGATATAGTTAACTATACAAATATTTGTTAGTTATTTATGTTGGCAGGAATCGAAGCAAGATCATCTTAGACGTGTTCTTCCGACTGTCCTACTGCGTCTTGTACGAGACCGGGATCACCAATGACTGGCTCACGACAATAGGTAAGTCACACAGTTGTGATCAACTCCATACTCTAATCAAAATCGTTTCAACAACGCAATTATATTATATTATTATTTGTTCCGGCGCTGCATCATCGCTCTTTTTTTTAAAACAGCCGCAGGTGCTCCCCCCCCCCCCTCAACGATATTGGTAACAAAATCACATCGGCAAACAGATGAAAAGAAGTGCAATGCAAACGGAAGTTAGTATAACAGTGATCTCGCACGCTGAATGTTATTGTATACTTCACCAAAATTATATGGACTACATATTCTCTTGGTATTTTCAACATTATTCCCAGATTGTTTTTAAAGAAATACATATTATACCGTTATAATCAAGATGGGTGAGACTAATAACAATGTGGATGAGGAAAACAGTGATGGTTCTTCAATACGATTTATCAACAGAAAGTCACGTCCAAGAAGACGTTTATCGTTTTCCCCGGATTCATCTGATTGCAACAGTACAAATTTCCCAACAAACACATTGATTAAAAGTAAAAGAAGTCGTAATCCTGATAAATGGACCCGAAATTTACAAAAGCATAACAGACCAAAATGTTTGGCATACAGGAATAAGGGAGGAAAAGTAAAAACATTTGTCGATTTAAAATGCAGATGCATATCTGCATCAAGAACTGTACCGTTACCGACGATTATTTTTTGACTTATTAATTTTATATACCGATAGATGAAAGCTATATATGTATTTACACTGCATTCTACATTATATATTTGAATTTATATTATAACAGGAATTAGAAAACAATATACAGTACTTCATTGCGTTTCTCAACTTTGTTTTATGGAGTTAATCGATGTGTACACTGAATTTTGTTCAGTTCACGGAATTTCCCCATTTAATAAAGGGAGCTAAATTGGATAAAATATGAAAAAGAGGAAAAGTTAAATCAAAAACCAATTCTCGAACAAATAAACAAAATGGAAATAGGATTGGACCTGTGAAAGAATCATTACATACAACCTTAATTGGCTATTCCCCTTTATTGTCGATTGTTTTTATCACTTTCCATGATAATTCCCTTTTCCTTGTTCTAGTCTTCTTTTTGGTTTAAACAAACTCAATTCTACGCACAAGAGACAATTTGTATTTGTCATATTCAACGGAATTTTACCGAGTATCGAATAAAATACATTAAGGGAGGAAGCTTTTCAATTCAACATAAAACATTTATTTAACCTTTGACGAACATTTTGTAACTGTGGATTTAGTCAAATAGAAAATCCTACAATAAAATAAAAGGTTTCAAACTAATAAAGTCAATTTTCGCTACCAAAAAAAAATTAACTAAAAAAGTGACCACAGAAGCGAAAAGTTTCCAGCATATTATACGTTTTAGTAATTAAGTAACATTTTTGGTTTTGTGCCTGTCTGTCGGTCTGTAGTCAAATAAGTGTTATAAGAGCATAATTTATCGACCCATTAACTCATACATAATTCAAAATCAGATTGCGTTCATCACTTTCATTGGTCATGGCAAAAACTATTTTCCTCGATTCATCTTTTTCCAAAACTGTTCACTCCATTTTGGTGGATAGGTGGAAATTAGTGTGTGAGGGGAGATATTGGGTCACTTCATTCGTTAAAATGCCAGTTTTAACAACAGAGGTTATTTAGTAAACTAGGTTTATGAAATCAAAACATTTTTATTCAAAATATTTACATGTTCTCAACTATTCCATCCTTCTTTTTTTTAACATCTTTATTGAAATTTACAAATGTTTATTACATAATACATACAGTAAATTTTATCATAGTTAAAATGGAGTGATATAGGCGTGTTCAGAAACTATCCATTGGTAGTTTCAGGACTGAGTGGCATGACATTTTACTTTTGCAGGTCTCGTTGCTATTTTCTTTTCAGGCGCCTCGGAGGATTGCCAGGAATGGAATGGTTCCAGTGATTAGGGAGTTTATAACGGAAGGAATGATACATAGTTCGGTAGTAATTCGAAGGTTTAGTGGAGCCCCGAAGCTCAACTCCATATGTCCAGATAGGCCTTATTACAGTCATGTAGATCAGTCTTTTTTAATGAGTTGGAAGTTTAGACCGTTTGTCTAGTAAGTGCTGTAATCAACTATTGAATCCTAGAACTGAAAAATTCAGTATTTTGCGAAGAAATAAAATAAATGCGTTTTTAAACTGAAAATCATTTTCGAAAATATCGCCTTTATGTCCAAATTTCAGAACAGAGAGAAATCTGTTGAAGATAAGTTTGGTGAATAAGGTGTGTGTGAAACTTGGGCGAAAATTATTCCATTCACAACAAATATTTGTATTCTTGATTTCTTACCCGAATGCACGAGTTGATTTACATGATTAATCTAATATTCGGAAAAAAATACGATTAACCTTCCAAATACTTTTTTTTTAGATGCAGAAAATGAAAATGCTATCTTCCAAATTCTATGATTTTAAAATCGCGTATCGATTTATTTTCTCCCTTCTGATATCAAACATATTAGTATGTTTGCAGTTAATGCTTAAAATGAAAAAAAAAAAAAAATGATTTTAAGGTCTTCCGTTTACGTATCGATTTGTTTTAACTTTTTAATATATTAAGTACCTTAATATATTTCCAGGGATTCTGCAAATGAAAAGTAAATCGATTTTAAGATCGCACGCTTGCATATCCATTTATTTTAATTTTTCAGAATTCTAACATATCGGTGGTCCCTTAATGTGTTTACAGGGACGCTGAAAATGAAATTGAAATCAATATTATGATCGCATGTTCGTGTATCGATTTCTTTTAACTTTTCGGTTAGTAACATATCTGAGTATCTTTATATTTGTCCAGATCTGTAGAAAATAAAAATATACTACAAAAACTCGGAAAATACGTAAGGGGACTCTAATATTTTATACTATATTTAGAAATTCTAAAGTACGCGATCGTAATATCGATTTCATTTATTTTTTCACCAATTCCGAAAGAATATTAAGGAATCCCAACATGTTAGAAATGCAAAAAGTTAAAATAAAATGATTTGCAAGCGTCCGATCATAAAATCGATAACATTTTCATTTTCTGCATCTCCCAAAACATACAAAGTTACCTCAACATATTCGAAATTAGAGAAGTTAAAACAAATTGACACGCGATCTTAACATCGATAGCATTTCGTTTTCTACTCGACTGAAAATACATTAGAAATCGGAAAAGGTAAAAAATAAGTGAATTAAAGAAATAAAAATCTTATTATTATTCCATTAAATATTTATTCGAATAATTTTTTATTCCATTGAAATAATATTTCAAACATTTTAATACAAAAGTATTCGGAATTTTTATTCGAATAAAAGATTATTCGAGCGAAAAAATCACGAATGCAAAATATGAATAAAAATGTATTCGTGGTTCGTTAATCGAATACTTTTCGCCCATCTCTGGTGTGGAAGGACTTCTTCGCACAGGTCGTTTAGTTTCTTCACTGTCTTTCGTGAAACATGAGATCTCCCTTCATATTTACCAACGGGAGTCAATATCACTGCAGTGCGATGAGGAAGTGGTGGTTAGGTAAAAAGAAGAAATGAATTATTCCTGCCATTGACAATCATACAGAAACCAATTTTTTTTTTTGTAATGCAATTTAGTTTTGCCCCCGATGATGTGTCCTGGTCTTTCGTCGATATGTAACCACTGACCTAACAGTAATATATAACCAGATTGTAATGTTCATGGGAGCGCGGTAGCCACGGGGTAAAGAGCGTGGCTTCAAACTCTAAGGAGACCCGAGTTCGAATCCGGCTGAGAAGAATATTGTTTTCTGTTACATGCAAGCCGTGAGTCAGCTACTGTGAGTTTTGGAGCCCTCCTGAGGTCGATTGGGTAAAAATCTAGCGGTCGAACGTCATTCTGACCAAATCAAATCACCTCCTTGCACAGCCGTTGGTCTAGTAACAGTACTTCTGTACAAAGTACTGAACCCCTGACCCTCCATGGGTTGTAGCCGTACTAAATTAAATTTAAATTAAATTGTAATATTCATAATTAAGATAAAGAGCAATGCACTGCCTGAAAACTGTGCAGTCCATCGACTGTGCATCCATTCAATCAGGTTTCTACACAGACAGAAGGTCGTGGTCTTTTTATATTGTACTGGTATGATAGAGTTTATCACGTTTTAATTCTAGCAACTCCACATCATTCCAAATGTCTAACACAAGCGATCGCTTCGCGTTCCATTTGATGTGGAGTAGTTGAAGTAACGTGATCACCCTAAAATAGAATTTAATTATCTATAAAGCAACTTGCCAGATTGGAATAGATTCAACAACTTTTAATTAAACTACTGTTTAATAGGGATTTTATTAAATTGAACAAGAGAACAGAAATACATACTGAATCTACTTCCTTTGAGGACTTATTTTTCCATTCCGTCTATTGTCTTCACCAGAAACGAGACGGAAGAGAATAATTCCTAAAAACAAAAGCAATATATCTCAGAAATAAGAGATGCTTTATTATTTTCTGGGGTCAAGAACCCAGCAACGGAATTCATAATGCCAAAAGAAGAAACTGACTAAAGAACTTATGATAAATATCTCTTGTAAGTTTTTCCTGGCGCAATAATTTCCTAACTCGGAGTGCGGAGAACGTAAAAACTGTTTCGATTAATAAAAAAAAATATTAGGGAATGTACTTGGAGCTTTGAGGCTAAGTTCTCATGCAAATAAGCTCTCCTTTAAGCCACTTAGAATGGAAAAGATGCACATATATAAAAGTAGTATTAGTAATATTGTTATTGTTGTTGTTTGTTGCTTAGAGGCGTAAAACCCTCTGGTCATCAACGCATATGGCATGGTAAAAGTAAAAATAAAATAAAATAAATGCATAAATAAAAAATAGAAAAATAAAATATAAAAAATAATTTAAAAAAAAAAATAATAAAATAAATAAAAATCGAAGAGGAGTTATAATTTATAATGAAGGCGATGTGCTTTTAAAAATTCAAATACTAGTGTAATTTTAGCTTCCTCATCTGCCAGAGTTTCGGATAAATTTGGGGTCAGTCCTATCCTGTTTATTGTTGGCAAATAGTGAGTACACTCTTCAAAAATATGTTTAATCGTAAGAATGGACTGACAATTTTTGCACGTTGGAGTTGGCAGTTTTCTGATCAGGTGAGAGTGCGTGAGGAGAGTATGACCTATTCTCAAGCGGGCAAGAGGATGTCGACCCATGGTTTTACTGATCGTTTTATTTCTTTTAATTTACTGGGAGAGCTTTCAACCCACCTGCCGTGCCATTTTTCTAATATTTGTAATTTAAGGGGTGTTAGTGTTAGTATTAGTGTATTAGTAATATTCTTCTTACTTGTAGGAGGCGAAACCTATATTAAAATACCCGTTTATTTATTTATTATTAAAAGTTTATATTTTATTAGATTCATGGTCAATGGGAAAAAAGTAAAGGAAAAAATTACTCTACAGCTTAGTTATAATTTATATCTGTAAGCGGATAACTCGCTTTGAAACAGTTATAACTCACATTGGTACAGGCCTGTCGGGAATTTGAAAAAAAAAACTCATAGTTTTGACCTAATTATTGTAATATATTTTCATTTTTGGCGCATAAGAAATTCGCCTATAGTTTAAGAACTCATTCAGTCTAAGGATTCATTTAGTTTGAGGACTCATTCATTACAATGGGTATGCATGATGTTTATAATACACTCGAGTCATCCATTGACTTTCCTTCATTTTCCTTTATTCTTGAACTTTAGTTTATTTTTAGTCATTTAGTGTGTACTGTATTTTTTATATTTCTCATTTATTTTATTTTTATTTTCCTTAAAAGTGAATTTTCATTTTTATATAATTTTTTACATATTGTTACATCATTTTTTATTCTCACCTCAGTTTACTTTTCTTTCGTTTCATCCTATACTTTTACATAATTTTAGATTTTTGTATCTTCCTAACTCCTGATGAAGCCCTAGTTGGCCGAAATGCTGGCTCATGATAAATAGTCTATTTACTAATTGAGTAATTTTTATCGCGCCCTTTTATTAAAAACTACAAACATTAAATAATTTTAAAAAATGCTTTTTTTAGAATAATGGCAGATCGGAGGATGAGGGGGGGGGAGGGTACAATTATTGGGCCAGGCCACTTCAATCTTCGTCAAGGAAGAAGAACAATGCCCTGAAATGCCTGCAGACAGAAGAGACCCAGATGCCGGAACCTTCAAGTGGACGTTGTAAATTTATTGTAAAACTTATAAATTATTTTATTAACAGTAGTTGGATGCTACGGAATGATGTGTAACATTTAACTGCTGCTGCAGACCTATATTGCTTGGAAATAAATAATAAATAAAGTATATTGGCAGACATTTCTGTTAACCTTAACATAAACCTCAGCTGAGGCTGCGGGACCAAACCCGAGAGAGTCTCGGTCATCCCGTCTCGGTAGCCAATGCCCATATCTCATAAGGGGTATTAATGTTAATATTAATTTTCTTAAATAAAGTAAACTTCTAGTCGCATATGGAGATTGAGAGTTCAGATATTTATGTCATTTTTTTTTAAATAATTTATTTATTGTTATTTACAACTGTATAAAATATATACAAGTAAATTTGCTGTAGGTGAGATAGTGACATGATAAAAACATGTGGAGAATCTATCCATTGATAGAACTCCAATAACATTTCTAGAGGAGAAAATCTCGCAGTCATCTTCTTTTTAGACGCTTAGGAGGATTATTAGGTAATGATGGAGAAGCCAGGTTAGAAACAAGTGGATTTGGGTGGTTGAGAAGTTGGGAAGTTTATCATGGAAGGATTAGTATCAGGTTCTGGCCAAATCGGCAACTTATGAGATATTGAGGTCCTGGTGGATAACTTGATTCGTGATAAAGTAAGGAGCGTTTAGGATTTTGGACTGTAAGGATTAGATTCGGGAGGAATTTGATGGTTTAGTTGAGCCCCAAAGCTCAACTCCGTACGTCCAGATAGACCTTATAATAGTCATGTAGATCAGTCTTTTGTAATGGATTGGCAGTTTAGACCGTTAGTCTAGTAAATGTTGCAATAGTCGGAATCCACGAGTAGTCTCCTGTCTTTTCAGTCTTGTATGAGGATTCCATGTCAGTCGTTTGTCCAGATGTAGTCCTAAGTAATGGATCTGTTTGGGTATTATCAAAGGATACTGTGGGGCAAGAGGTCATGTGTTTACGACGATGGGTAAATGTATTTGGTGGGATTTATTATGTCAAACCTCCAAAACATTTTGCATTCATTTACTCCTTATTTACTCGGTTCCTTGCACTATAAAGTTTTATCATTTTCGGCCAACGGGCACTAAATATATTTGTTTATAATTGATTGCAGTATCCTTCGGAGGTATAGCAGGGCTCTTCTTGGGAGCGTCGCTCTTGAGTTTCGCTGAGCTTCTCTACTTCTTGACCATCCGGCTTTATTGCATCTGGACTGCCAGCCACTCGAGCAACCAGAGGACCTGCAGGATCAAGGTTGACAAGAAAGATACCGCACTGTATTAACCTTCAGAATCGATCTGTCTTATAGAAAGGATATGTAGTAACAATAAATGTCTTAGTTGCAATTATTTATAATTAGATATTTCTGGAGTGTAAAGAGTCCCACAACCAAACTCCTGCCTTAGCTAGTCCTTCCATCTTCCTACGCCAGTACCTTGCCAGGCATACTCTTCGCCACTTCATCCGTCCTTATTCTTCACAGGAGTGGAGGTCTTACTCTCTTTTTCAGCTTTCCAATCCATCGTCAGCCTTAGAACCCCTGTTATGGTTCATCCGTTTTAGATGACAACCAAATATGAGCATTATTTGTAATATCCCCGGACATTCTTTCTTACTTTCACATACCTATACATAGTAAAGGCAAGTATTACGATCATGAAAAATTACGAATTCAAATTGTCAACGAAAATACTAGTTTTGAGATCCTCTCAGTCCAAGCTACCCAGTATCGCGAAACGGTTTGTCTGTGTTTATTACTCAATATAAAAAATTAATTTGAAACTGAAATTAAATATTAAGGTGACCAATCAGAAGTTTCACTTACCTCATTTACATTTTTTTTTTTTTACTTTTTACATGTTTTTTTATTATGCAACATTAACCTAAGGCACAGCGTTCTCCTATATCGCTATTAGATATGGAAAGGAACTGGGTTTATGTTGCGAAATCGATAGTTATTTTTCGACAAACTTCATAAAGCACAACAAGAAAAAATAATGTTGGATTGCTTCTTATTGCATGTGTAAGATCAATTATATTGAAATATATGTTTTATAAACTTAATTGTAGTTAAAGGGCAAGTACAGCCAAAAAAGAAAGGCCTTATGATGAACTCCAGGGGCGGGGCAGGGGAGTTGAAGACAATCAGCGGCTGCCCCCTGAACTTCAACCTTCGAAGACTCCCCTCTTTTAGGCTCCACTCTTATTAAAAGTCTCCATTGTTATTTGTCATAAAGAAGTAAACGGTATGTCACCAAATCCTAACTTAAAAACAAATAAACAAATTTCGGCCATATTCTGACTTGTAAAGAAATGTAAAGGAAGCTCTAGAAGAGACATAGGTAAGGAGTTCCAAAAGGAAAAAGGATATTCCGAAGGGAACAGACAGACGTATAAAGATGGACATATTGTGCTATGGAAAAACGCAGAGTAAGGGGAAGAGTGATATAAGAAGGTCTATCGTGTCTAATAGACTGGTAAAAATAAGGAGCAAGGATGTATTGCCATTGGGAAGAAGGATAAAGGAGCTCGATATAATAGCCAGCCAGCCAGCTATATCAATTCGATGAAAAATTCTTAGGATGGGTTTTATGAAAGATTTCAATGATCCTTTAATCCCATTTTATGGCCACAGTAAAAATAATTTTATTGTTAGATTTCTTAACGGATAATTTTTTATCTGATTACTAAATTTCCAATAGTATTAGAACTTTACTGCGTGAGCGCGTTAATTTCAGGAACTACTTGTCTGATTATAAAAATTGTTGTTACTACTAATAAACCATTACTGAGGATGGGTTTGGGCTTTACTTCAGAACACAGGCCAGAGGTATGTTTTGACTTCTGACTCGATTAATGGCGCAATGGTTAAAAATGGTCGTTGAATAAAACTTTTGACTCTTCAATTGAAATGGTTTAATTAAATTTAAATTTGCATCTATTTAAATTTGTTATTAAAACAGTTTTTTTTTTATTTTCCCGTTATCCGAACCGGAAATTGATTTAATATAAACTTTTTTTTTTTTAAGGCAATTCACAGCGAAGGTGATGTTTGCCTAGTTATCTATAGGTGACCAACCTATTCTAAACATGGGGGGTCATTATTTTATTTTGTGGGCCCGCCACTTAATGAAAAAGTCGATGTCCTCAGGCCGGATTCGAAGCGGCACCGCCCGCAGATCTCAGAACGAATGGCCTAGGCCTAACCATTTGTAATATAAACCTTTCAAACTTATCATATCATGTAGTCGGAACAATCAGAATGCGTCGAAATTACTGTACTCATTTCTAATGAAACTGAATGATAAACAAATAAAAACTTTATTGCCATTTAGACAAAAATATTTCGTATAAAAATAAATATAAGAAATGAAACTTTATTTTTCATGAAGCTAATAACTACTTATAATATCATTGCAATTAATTATATCCATGCAACTATAGGTTGCTCCGATCTCTTTCACATTTTATTTACTAATAATAATTGAAATAAATTTTATGTGTTTGTTTTCTTTCTTGTGATTAAAATAGTATGAAGGCTCTCTTATTCAGATCCGTTTATTTTTAGATATTGTTTCCTTGGTTTTTTCATTGATTTGGATGTTAATCAGTTGATGAGATGCACTTGGTCATGAACTCATGTGCATGAAGTAGAAATGAATAATGCAAATGCAATTCGAATGAAACTCCGGTATGCAGTTCATTATTAATATGAAATCAATAGTGCGAAAATATTGTTTGAATCGTAATTGGAAAAAAATATTTTTTAAATTAATTTAAATAATAATCATTTAATATTCAGGTTAATTTCATTACAATCTCCTAATCATTTTCTACCAACTTATGTTAAAACATTCGGTGTCAAGAATTCTCAACATTTCTCTCTTTATTTTTTCTCTCTTTTTTTATTTTTAGAGGCTCTGGACTTTTAGACCGGTGTTTGTAGTGTTCAGTGAATACGTTTCTTTTCTTCCGTTATAAAAATAGGCGATGAACATATTTCCTTATTATGTCCTATAAAATAGAAAAAAATTAAAGAGAATAATATAGCGCAGGACACCGAAATCTATTTTTCTAAGGTAAGTTAGTACTAAGATAATTATGAGACCGCCTCAGGTAATTAACAATAGAAATAAGTTGAAATTAAAACAGTCAGCCTACAACTTTATAAAAAATAATGACTACAGGGACAAGTAAAAAAAAACCTCTAATATCTAACCCACTAATTCTGAGATTGTGTGGTTTGTAAGTTAATAGCCATTTTACGAAACTGTTATGATAAAAATTTGATATAGGTTTTTGTTTTTTTAGATTATATGCCAAGAAAAATATACCTGTAAATGAAAGACAGTTTTAAATGAATTGTGACCAGTGAATGATTAAGGTATGTTCAAAAATATTAGAGTAATGTGGAGTAACAAGTAATATGGTAATAATGTGAAAACAACTTTAAGATCGTCTCCTTGATAAGGGCCTCAGGGCCGAAACGTTAGAGTATTAATTATAGTTGGTGTTATAGTGTGGTGTATTGTTTTAAATCGTAATTTTAGTCTAAAAATGTGGATTTAAAACCGAATGGTCTTGAAATTAACAGGTAAATAATACATTATGGCAAGAAGTCATCAATGGTTTTGGATTTATTAATTGGTAAGGAAGGCTCTTCCTTGTAAAGAAGGCAAAAAACTCATCGACAGGACGCAGGATGGCTGCAGGAAGCCCTGGGTCACTGTGCAGGAAGCCGGGAGCTAATGTGTGTAACAGTGACCCATTTTTCTACCAAAACTATAGTAGAACGTTTTCATAAGAAGCCATTGCAAAATGAATGAACAAAAACAATGAGGTTACAGGCAATTGTGATAATGTTATCAGTAATCTTAATCAGTTTCAGTAGTTAACTTATTTGTAGAATCGAGATAAGGCAGATAATGACGAAGGCGGTTAGGACACGGGAGCAACCAGCCGGGCCAATTTAGCCACCACGGTCCAGAGCCCAGAGCGTCTTCGTTATGCCTCACCCACGGTCAGTTATTATGAAAGTTAGGTATGTAACTAGGGTGGGGAGTTAGGTATATAATGTCTGAGAGAGCATCGTCTGGCATCGAGTGAAATGTGGTCTTCCAGTACAGTCCTCTTCTGCATCCTCGGCCTAGCTGCCGGGTACGACCTCTGGCATCACGAGGAGAAGCCCAAGCAGCAGGTTCATGAGCACTTCGAGCACGTCAAGACCATCACGCTCACCAAGAAGGTGCCCAAGCCGTATCCTGTCGAAGTAGAGAAGAAGGTGCCCTACGAAGTAAAAGTGCCCATCGACAAGCCCTACCCCGTCTACGTGCCCAAGCCTTACCCGGTCTACGTAGAGAAGAAAGTCCCTTATGAAGTTAAAGTACCAGTACCCAAGCCCTACATAGTGGAGAAGAAGATCCCCTACGAAGTCAAAGTGCCCATTGACAAGCCATACCCAGTCGAAGTACCGAAACCATACAACGTCTACGTCGAGAAGAAAGTACCCTATATCCTGGAAAAGCACGTGCCCTACACAGTAAAAGTGCCAGTAGAAAAGAAGTACCCTGTTCACGTCCCCGTCGAAAAAGAGGTACCGTATCCAGTCTACAAGGAAGTGAAAGTTCCAGTCAAAGTGCCAGTAGAGAAGCCAGTGCCATACAAAGTAGAGAAGCCGGTGCCGTACCACGTGGAGAAGCAAGTACCTTACCCAGTCATCAAGGAGGTGCCGTATCCAGTCAAGGTTCCGTACAAAGTAGAGATCAAAGTACCCTACAAAGTCGAAGCCCCAAAGTACGAAGAGTACCACGGCAGCTTCCAGGAACAACATTCTTCAGGACTAAGCGGCGGATACCAACATCATCTGAATGCAGGGTCGTCTGTAGGACAAGAAGGCGGATTAGGACACTACGGAGGATCGGCTCATTCTTCAGCAGGTTTGTCACAATTCCAGGATTCTTCTAGTTATGAAGGGCATTCGAGAAAATATTAATCATGCGATTTGGGCAAAGATATGTTATTAATTTTGTTATGAAGGAAATAAATTGTTTTTAATATTCTGAATCACTTTATCTTAATTACCTTAGTAACCTTTAAAGAAGAAAACTTTAATATTTCTTAGTAGATAACCACTAAATTATTACAATGCGTAACCATTGTATTGTTGTATATTGTTTTATTGGTATTTTCATCTTTAACTATAGATAAATAATATTGCCACAATATTTTAACTCAAAAATTTAATTAATATAAACAATATAATTTTAAAAAGTTAGAATCATTTGCTAATTATTTATTTTTTTAATTGAATAAATTATGGTAATTGTATATGAGAGTACTACTATACATATATGGTAACAGTACATAAGGGTTTTATTTTTATGAAAAAATGATAAATCATTTAGAAGCACAAAAAAAAAAAAATCATTTATTTTTTTCCTACAGAAATTCGTAAATCATATTCTTACATTTCTTTGGCCAGAATAAAATATTATAACTCACTTTCACATCCCTTTAAGATCGTTATTTAAAAAATATATACCTGCTAACTATTCTGTGGATTCAACTTACAAGTTAAAATTTGACATTTATA
>NW_027109391.1:202821-206779 GCF_000696795.3 Halyomorpha halys
TAAAAAAACATATATTACAATGGAAATATAATTTAAATTGTTTAATATTTTAGTAGATATCTAACCAGTTAAGTACTCAATTGTTAATTATAATTGAAAATACAAAGAATAATTTTACGAAGATATTTATCATGCCAACTGGAAAGCTGAAATATGGTTATTTCTCTGGTTAAGTGAAATTAAAATAGTAAATGTTTAATACCTATAGGGATATTCATGATCTTTAGTTTGACATGTTAAATGGAAAAACTTATGTTAAATAGAGAAATATTTCCTTCTTTTACCATGTTAAAACGATATAACATATAACATGGTTGAGAGTCTGTTACTAAGTCTGTTAAATGGAGAATGACGTCACGCAACAGACCAGCTGAGCTTGTCACCGTTTTATTTGTTGTCGTGTTACGTTACTTGCTCGTAGTTTGTGTTTTTTTTTTTTTTGTTTTTCTATTTTGTCCTGTGTTTTGGACTTTTTAAAAAAGACAATCAGTAGCCCAACTTTTACGCTTCTACTTTTCACTTATTTTAGGCATGTAATAAATTACTGTAATCAAAACTTAGAAGTACACAATAAAATAACATGAAGTTTTGGAAGGAAAGGATACTAAAAAAGTTGCTCAGAAAATTTCCTAGCTCTTATGCATTTACCAATTAACATGACTTTAAATAGGGCTGCTCACAATTCTATACCAATAACATTTAACATTGTAAAACATTTTACATTTAATACAACATCTTGAATACCTCTTATGTTGCAATATAACAATAGTACAAGAGCGCAAGAGGAGAAAAAGTCAGTTGTTTCATCCCAATTTATGATTACTTTAATGAAAACTATGTATAATTACTAGTCAAAATTGATGAGTATGCCAAGTATAGGTAGGGAGAATAAAAAATGGGGGCTGTTTCAACCGTTAAAGAAAATATTTTTTTTTTATTAATATCTTTACAACTACCAACATCAGAAAACCTATGAGAACATTTAAAGAAGAGTAAATTTACTAAATTATGAGCACTAATGGAGCTATTTACGTTCAATAGTCCACGAGATAAAGCTTTTTTAAGAAGCCACTGAAAAATCAGTAGGTTGAGAATTTATTTTGAGTGACATGTACCTCTAAAATCATTCGACGTACAGATGTCTGCCAGCAGCCAAATTAAAGCTAGTTAGATGTACTACAAAGTAGTTTACGACGTTTATCTTCGTAGGAGTAGTAGTTTTTATGATATTTTCAAAAGATTTATCCGAACAACAAGAAATTCAAATTTGTGAATTTATTTTGGAATATATTAAAAAAAATACTACTCCTATGAAGACAAACGTTATAAACTTCTTTATAGCTCATTAAACTAGCTTTAATTTGAGTGCTCACAGACATATCTACGTCTTATGGTTCCTGATATATTTTTTATAAATGAAAATGTTTGCCTATACAACTAGAAATCAACATTTTGTGAATATAGTTTGTCGAATATCATGAAAACCACTACTCAACAAAAAACAACATTCTGAACTACTTTATAGTACATTAAACTGACCTTCATTACAAAATTAATTCACTCACTACTAATTTTTCAATACATTTTTTATGAAATGTTGCATTTTAAAAAGCTATATTTCGGGAACTATTGAACATAAATAGCTTTATTAGGGCTCATATTTTAGTAAATTTACTTTACTTTAAATGATGTTCTATAAGTTTTTCTAGTGTTGTTGGTAGTTTTAAAGATATTAAGCTCGGAATGAAAATTGAATTTCTTTAAAAAGATTTTAACCTCATACAAGACTGAAAAGAGAGGAAACTGCTCGTCGATTCCTACTATTACAACATTTACTAGACAAATGGTCAAAACTTCCAATCCATTACAAAAGACTGATCTACATGACTATGAGATCTATCTGGACATACGGAATTGAGCTATTGGGCTCCACTAAACCATCTAATTCCTCTCGAATCCAATCCTTACAGTCCAAAATCCAACGTAAAATCCTTAATGATCCTTACTTTGTCACAAATCAAGTCATCCATCAGAACCTCAATGTTCCATATGTTGCTGATTTGGCCAGAACCAGATACCAATCCTTCCATAATAAACTTCCCAACCACCCAAACCAACTCGTTTCTAATCTGTCTTCTCCTTAACTACCTAATAATCCTCCTAGGCGTCTGAAAAGAAGATGGCCTCGAGATCTTTTTCATTACAAATGCTTTTGGAGATCTATCAATGGGTAGATTCTCCACAAGTTTGTATCGTGTCATAATATCACTTACAGCAAATTTACTTGATGTGAATATATGTATACAGTTGTAAATAACAATAAATTATTAAAAAAAGATTTTAACTGCTGGTATTTTTTTATTCCCCCTACCTATACTTGGCAGAGTCATCAATTTCGACTTGTAATTAAACCTAGTTTTCGCCATAGTAACCAAAAATTGGGGTGAAATATCAGCCTTTTTTTCTCCTCTCGGATCTCGTACTAGAAGTGTCATCCCAGCTAAACAGAAAAGCTGAGCTTGTCCTAGCCGACCAAACTCCTGTTAGAACAAATCTATTATTTACACAGTTTTCATCAATTCACGTCTACCTTTTACGACTTTCTATGTTAAATATTATTACATTATTTTATTTTTAAATCTTTGACTTTCGAACGATATAATACCTTTACATTACTACTCTTATTTCCGGAAATGTATTTTCGACCTGGGAAAAACATTATTCCTCTTATCTCCCTAAGTTAATTATAAAACCCTTTCATGGTTTATATTTATCCATTTTTCAATACAATACAAATTCGAAATAGTTAATTATCGCAAATGAACAAACTTGAAGGTGCTTTAGCAGAAGATTATTTAAAAGTTTATCATCTATGCCTAATTGACTGATATGTATATACGATTTCCACATCTTTACCGCCCAAGGATCGTTCATATTGAACACTTGAGCCAGATGCGACCTCGTCCACTTCTTAGCCGGAAGAATAAGAGAACAAAGAGGTTCTAAAGCCGTAGACAGGAAGAGAAATGTTACGTTATGAGACGGTAGAGGATGGAGGATGTAGAGCAGTAAGTATTCTTTAGCCCTCCCATTTCCTCCACCTCAACTCCTTTAAGCGGCGTCTCTTTGACATCTCTTAACCCGTCCCCTCCTTTGCCTTTCTCTTTCCTTCCATATTTCCTTTTAGTATTTATTATTATTTTTTTCCTTTTAACCACGAGGGTGAAGAAAATAAGAACCTTCGAAAACATCAAAGCAAGCCATAATTGGATTTTCTTTTTTATATGCCAGCCCTGTACGAGAAATGGGTAAGTAGTTAGTTTACAAAATAAAAAAATTAGATCAGAAAAATATTACACAATAAAAATAAAGAATAAATAAAGGTATTGCTTGATCGTTTACAACCTGCTGATCCCTCATGTGATGATAGCGATTTGAAAAAATATCTTCTAGAACAGTGGTTCCAAATGTGGGAGTTCCCAGTTGGGGCGCTCCAAGCGTATGCCACTCTCGAAATATTACAACAAAAGCAAAAAAATATATATATATAAGTTAGCTGTATATATCCTCTAAATAATAATAGGAACTCTGTACTAGTAGTTACCTTTAAGTTTGACAACAAACTCAGTGCCTATATATATATATATATATACCAGATGATTCTAATAATAAAGTCAGTAGTAAAGTATCCTTGTGTCGTTATTCTGCCCGAATCCCTTTTTATGTTACGTTATTCTTTCAGTCTAATCATTTTATCATCTAATCATTTATCATTTTTATTAGTTTAGTAAATTTGTGAAATCGATTTCTTTTGACTATAAGACATTTGTTTACTAAAAGAAAACATGTAATTTTAAACAAAAGCGGAGCGATCTTTTGAAGGGAAAGTAGAGGCTATCACAGATCATTAACAATGACGGCATTGTATTAGTTTTCCCGCAGGTTCGCAGACTCCATG
>NW_027109391.1:208114-217682 GCF_000696795.3 Halyomorpha halys
GCAGGTTCGCAGACTCCATGGTAAGACCGTGGTAGACTTTTGGCCAAGCCACTTCACCCACACAGGGGCCCCTATTTCCTGCAGGTTCTCAGACTCCATGCTAAGACCGTGGTAGACTTTTGGCCAAGCCACTTCACTCACACAGGAGCATCTATTTCCCACAGCTTCGTAGACTTCATGGTAAGACCGTGGTAGACTTTTGGCCAAGGCACTTCACCCACACAGGGGCCCCTATTTCCCACAGCTTCGTAGACTCCATGGTAAGACCGTGGTAGACGTTTGGCCAAGCCACTTCACCCACACAGGGGCCCCTATTCTGCCTGCTTCCAGAACATCTCAACTGCCATCTGCTAAGATTAAATACATATAAACATTTACGCACATTTTCTCAAGGCACATTCATCGACAGTTTTCTTTTGTTTTTATTATAAAATTAGTTTAAGTGTTTGTAAAGTATTAAGTTGTTTTGCTTTTTTTTTATTAATGCATAATCGACTAACAAATACTCAAAGAGAAACCCGATACTATCTACAAACTTCACAGACATGAAGCAAAATATATTATTAGTATTATTTTAACGAACTCATAATGGGAGACTCATGGCCTCTCCCTGAATTAATGTAGAATAAAAATGCTAGGAATTTAAATTTATAGTTTTATGTGGAGTGTCAGGGGGAGGGGAGGGGAAAGGGTGTGGTCAGCAAATAAATAAAAATATATTTATTCGTTCGACGTTACGAACTTAATTTAAGGTCTTCATCAGAGAGTAAAGGCTAAACTTTTTTTCTCAGATTTTTTCATTTATAAACAATGAACTTTCTCCTTTTTCTGTAGAACATCTACATTCTAAGGAGTCTTTTGGAGTGTATTATTTTGTTGTCAGAATTATAAAATTGTATAATGTGTTGGGGCACACATTATTTCTGAATTTAACAAACTTAAATCTAATAAAAACTTAATCCTAATACTACGTGACCTTACGTAGTGTGGTGCCAACGCACCGGAAGGG
Organism: Halyomorpha halys; assembly: GCF_000696795.3. Classification (NCBI taxonomy): domain Eukaryota; kingdom Metazoa; phylum Arthropoda; class Insecta; order Hemiptera; family Pentatomidae; genus Halyomorpha; species Halyomorpha halys. The sequence goes on from NW_027109391.1 coordinate 209,124, forward strand.
GGACAGGTGTTAACGTGTTGAATAACGGATTCGTACAGTACTGAAGTGAATCGAAAAATTTGATGTGTAGTCGCTCGATGAACTCCGGCACAGTAGGCAACTCCAACAATTGATGCAGCTCCGGTGGCCTCTTCCTCATCCATGATGTTGTGCGTACGATTTTCCTCAACATCGAATCCTGAAAAGTTTGAAGAAGGCGCTGGGTTCCAGATGATATATGGGTAAACAATGGTGCCCCATATAGTGGTGCTGGTCTCAGAATACTTATGTATATCTGCAGCTCCAATCTCAACGAGAGAGCCGGAGAAGTGAGGAGGTGGTTGAGACGATATGACTTTCGTCTTACTGTTCTCGCCTTCTGATATAAATGGGCAGAAAGCAAAAGATGACGGTCTAGCTTTACGCCCAAATATACGATAGAGTTGGAAGGTGAGCTCACCGTATTATTCACATGGAGAGTCTTCGGCAGTCTTGATCTCTTGTGCGCTGTGTGCGCGAACACTACACAATCCGTTTTGGCTACATTGACTGAGATGTTCAAGTAGTCCAGCTTTTGAACAATCTCAGAGCATACTGCTTCAGCCTGATGTAGAGCTGTCGGCGTTCATATTGCTACTGTAGATGGCAATATCGTCAGCGTAAGCGGCGACCGTTGCCTACTTGTAGTTCTTGCCAACCACATCAGCAGTATAAATTGAAAACAAGACTAGCGAAAGTACTGCTCCTTGAGACACTCCACAAGTCAGTGGGATAGCTGTTGAGTGTTCTTCACGAACCCGCACAGCGACGGTCCAGCTGTTTAGAAATGAGGCGATCACACTGTAGAGCAGTTCCGGGCACTCTAGATTCACGAGCTTACGACATAGAATGCCGTGAGACACGGAGTCGAATGCCTTTGTGCAGTCGATGGATATCATGGCCGTTGCCTCATTTCGGTTGAAGGTGGTATTTACCTCAGTCTGGAGTTTCATTAGGTGATGCTCTGTGCTGAGGCGAGCTTGGAAGCCGGTCTGTTCAAAAGGAATTACGGAGTGTCCATCACAGAATTCCCAAAGGTAATTAAGAATGATCTTTTCGTAAACCTTGCCGAGATGAGGCAACAGACTGATGGGCCTGTAGTGATCCACCTACGTTCCAAACTTATTCGGCTTGAGGAGTGGAAACAAGATGGCATGTTTCCATTTATCGGGGAAGTATCTCAACCTCAAGCACGAATTGTACAGGTTCGTGAGATGAGCGACCCCCTTCCTTGGCAGTTGCTTGAGCAAGACGGTCTACACCCCATCATGGCCTGGGGCCCTATTGCCCTGCGTTCGTCGAAGTATTGCCTTCAATGTTTTAGGAGAGACAAACATGAAATTGTCTTCTTTAGGCATGGTTGGGACTGACATCGGGTCTCCCGTTCGTTGTTCTATATCATACCGATAGTGTTCTGCCAGTACCATAGCTTGTTCGGCATGAGTGAGAAGGCGATCTCGATCGTGAAGGCGGACCGCTGGTGACTTTTTCGTGGCCGCTTTAGTTAGCTTCCAGAACTTTCGGTAGTCGCCGTGCGTGGCTCTTAAGCGATCATGCCAATTTGCCGTTTTCCATTGACATATTAGGTTTCTTATTTGAGTGGTGATCGCATTAAGGGCTATCTTGATGTTCGGGTTTTTGGAACGGTAATAGCGATTTTTTAGTGTCCGCCTACTCTCTATAAGGGCCATGATGTGGGGTGGAGGTTTCTGTAGGTGAGGTGGCTTCGGGCAAAACGTAGGGATGGCTAGCTTCGCTGACTCTACGACTGCTTGTGTAAAGTGGTTGATGTGTGTGTCAACATCTTCGGTGGTGTGTAAAGTCGAGATTTCGTGCAGCCTATGGCATATCTCTCTCTTGAACCTAACCCAGTCGGCTTCACGGTAATTAAATCTCTCCGTCGTCGATTCAGGGCTTCTTACTTGATCTCGTATATAACCGGCCGGTAATCAGATGTGATGAAATCCGTCACAGTGCACCCCGTGATGTGGCTGTCTGGTAGGAAAGAGGTCTATTCTTGATGTCGATCCGGTAAATTCAGGTAGAAACTGAGGTACGAATAAATAATTGTTGTTTACTTGCTGACTGCACCCAGAGACCATCTCCACATATTAGTCCACTGTCAACTATCAACACCACTTTATAGTTTTATGTATTTATGTTTTTTCTCTTACTTATTTAAATTTACTACAACTATGTAAAATTCTGTTTATTCTAAGACTTTGAACTTTTTTATATATATTTTTTAATCCTATCATACCTCTGAGTAATGCCTCAAACCTAACAGAAATGAAACAGCACGTAACAGGAAGAAAATATTACGACTTATAAAACGAATTTCATTTACAATAGAAGTATTGCTATTGTATACCGATTTAAAACAGTTAAGTCAAGATTTCATGGTTTAGAGTTATTTGGTTTTTAAAAACTTAAAAAGATTAAACTCCAGAGAATTTATTAATATCATAAAAATCTGCTTATAAACAAATAAATTACTATTTACACGACATTAAAAAAAAATTGTTTATCATCAAGTATCTCAAAATTTCAATTTGGACTTCGTGTATTTCACTTGAAACCAATGATATACTGTTATGTATGAGAGAGTTTTAAGTTATGTTCTTCATTATAGTTTGATATGTACTTAAAGAAGGATTTGTTTTTTTGTTTTTTTAACCTTTTCTTGTTTTGTTATATGTTCTTTCTTTTTATCGGTAAATAATTGTCTATATATGATTTACTACAATATTTTGTACTTACATGTATACAATATTAATGCAACAATATATGCATATAATATGATTTGCACTCTGTAGGATTTACTACAAAAGCGAAAAAAAAAAATGTATACATTATAGTAACAGGAAGGAAACATTATGAATTAGCATAACAATAGAAGTATTGTTGCCGTATAGCTGAAACTGTTGCTAAGTAACAATTTGCTAATTAGTGGTTTTGTGAGAAGGTGATTCCTATGGGTGTTCCACAATAGTACAATAGTGGCACTTCAGCGAGGCCTGCCCAGAACAATGGGGCCAGGTCTCTACGTAGGGCAGGCAGTGGAGTGCCTGCCTCCGTCTGCGGGGATAACAAATGGTATATCTATGCAAGCTTGTGGGACATCAACAGGCGACTAAACAAACATCAAAGTCTAATTAATATACAAAAAAAATACACAACAGTTCAAAATACGTTTCAGTTCAACTTGCAATCCTTCGAGCTAAAAGAAATGTGCGAATAAAGTGGAAAAAAATAATGTAGATATTTAAAGATCTAACGATTATAAAAATATGAGTTGGTACATGAGTACATTAAAAGGTGGGAGTCGACGGCTTATTGGTAAGGCAATGTGCTACTAATCCAACGACCCAGGTTCGAATCTGGTTGTGGCAATTATTTTCTCTAAAAGGAACATGGTATGGGTGCGATAAAAACAATTAGAATATTTTGGCCCGCATATCTCTACAATAATTACGATAAAGCAACACGATTTAGTAAAGTGATGTAAAATTATTAATGGTACTATCTTTCATTCGCCTTACGAATTTTCAATAATGAGATTGTCATAATACTTCAAGTTAGCATTTAAATTGTGATAGGGAATATCTTTGAAAGGGACCACCGAATCCCAAAGGCCTGTTATATCTAGAGGGTATAAAAGGAGGAGTTTGATGAAGATCGCTCTACAAAGCAGTTGAAAAAAAAAAAAAGTCAGTTTGGCCAAGTTTGAAATTGAGATGGAATATTGTGATGGACCTTCAGCTGGATAATCCTACTCCTGGAGAGCCTCTGGAGATGGATTTGATTAATCCGCCTGGAAAATTAGCCCTTTTACCTGAGGCAGACCTTTGATCTGACCCGACGAGTTTCGTAAGTTGTTCGTAATGGAGCATCCTCGGGGTCTGGAGAGGAAGGTTATGGTTAGTGGTTATCTAAATGTAGAAGAGGAGATGGTCGAGCCCGTTGGGGTCAGGGACGTTTTGGGATCGAATTCTACAACAGTCACTACTTATTTCACAGAGGTCATCGTGTAAACACTGGTACCATAATTCCATAGGTGATATATACACATATATATGTAGTACCGTGAAATGACACAACTTTTTGTTCTATTGAGTTCACCGTGTTCTAGTGAATGATAATGAAAATTAACGTTTAGATAGATTTTAATTTTTATGAAGTTATATTTTCCCACCACCCAGGTGCTAGAAGCCATTGACATAACATACAGCCCTATATCGTCGGGGTAATGGATCAAGGTCATGATGGCAGCTGGCAACTGCTTTTTATCGCCCCTCCCACCAAGGACTCTGCAGCGTCATTTTCTCTCCTAATTAAATCCTAATCTACAGGAATTTATTAGAAATGTCGAGTGAGCTTCCGAAAAATGTGATTTCTGTAGGTTTTTTCAGCTTGATAAGTAATTATTTTCTTTTATAAACTTTCTCTTATGAAGGATTGTTTGTAGAATAACCTTTTCTTCTTTGGACATATATTCTCATTTCCATTCTGATTAGTCCAGTTTAATTTTTTTTCTCGACGTTAGCTTTCTTGGACTTTGGAAGCAAACCTGGTACTGGAATCCGATATAGGGCTTTGGCAAACATTTCTTGGGGGTTAGGGGTGGTTAGGGATGGATAAACAGGGTGGTTAGGGGTGGATATGGCTAAACTAGGCCAATTGTTGGTAGCAATTTGGCCACCCTACGCCAATAGTTGGTAGGGACATGGCCAACCTACGCCAATAGATGCTAGGGATATGGCCAACCTAAACCATAGTTGGTAGGAATATGGCCAACCTACACCATGATTGGTTGAGATGTGGCCAACCAACACCATGGTTAGTAGAGATATGGCCAACCTACACCATGGCTGGTAGGGATATGTCCAACCTACGGTAAAGGTAGGTAGGAATATAGCCAACCTACACCAACGGTTGGTAGGGATATGGCCAACCTACACCAGGATTGGTAGGGATATGGCCAACCTACACCAGGATTGGTAGGGACATGGCCAACCTACACCAATAGTTGGTAGCAATTTGGCCACCCTACGCCATGATTGGTTGGGATGTGGCCAACCAACACTATGGTTAGTAGAGATATGGCCAACCTACACCATGGCTGGTAGGGATATAGCCAACCTACACCAGGATTGGTAGGGTTATGGCCAACCTACACCAGGATTGGTAGGGATATGGCCAACCTACACCAACGGTTGGTAGGGATATGGCCAACCTACACCAGGATTGTTAGGGATATGGCCAACCCTAACCAACGGTTGGTAGGGATATGGCCAACCCTAACCAATAGTTGGTAAGGATATTGCCAACCTGCACCAATGAAAAAAAAATATGACTTCCTCAAGACCAACTTAATGGGTATTTATTGTTGATGAACCAAATAACTGAGAAAAAACTTCCTATTTACAAAAGTCCATATTTGCGATCAAAAGATCAGTTTTGCAGATAATTACAGAAAGGAAATTCCTATTGGCCTCATCGTAAACCTGGGCATCGGGGCATCCATAACACCCCTCTTTTTACTTTCACTTACCTATAAATGGAATATATAGTAAGGGAAAGTATTGAGTAAATTTCGAATACGAGTTTTCGACGGAATTTTGAATTTCGGCTTTGGGGTCCTCCTCAGTCCGAATAACCACTCTCGGTCTCAGAAAATGGTCTGTGTGTGTTAGCGCGCGTGCTGCATTCATAGAATAATAATAACAGAAAACTAAATTGTTTATCATTTTTGTCTTCTCTGGTCGTAAGATATTTATTTTTTGAAGAAATCACGAAAATAGCGATAATGTCAACACCAATTTACAAAACATTTGGGGACGTATGTAGAGTGGCAAGTGGAAGTGTGATGTGCACATCGCACTAGAGTTTTGGCTTCACTTTTGAGTGGTGTAGGCCACTATGGAGTGTGGTAGGCCACTATGGAGAGAGGTAGGCCACTATGGAGAGTGGCAAGTGGAAGTGTGATGTGCACATCGCACTAGAGTTTTGGCTTCACTTTTGAGTGGGGTAGGCCACTATGGAGAGTGGCAAGTGGAAGTGTGATGTGCACATCGCACTAGAGTTTTGGCTTCACTTTTGAGTGGGGTAGGCCACTATGGAGAGTCACTAGGGGACACAGCCGGGTGCACGTGGACGGTCAACCTAATTTTTAAATAACTCGTGTAAAACGAGTTAGGTTGAATTTTTGAAGCCGTTCTAAAAAACTGTTAAATCGGATAAATGAACTGTCACATCCGTTCAGTGAATTTTAACGAAAAAAATTCTGTAATATCACAATAAGCCCACCTTAAATACGTAATTTTAGTTTTGTTCTATTTTCAGTTTCTGAGCTAGGCATTTCACTATGTAGACTATTTAGCGATACTTTTTTATTTGAACTTGGGTGATTTCTAAACGTGCATTTCCGTTGTAAATCCGAATTTGGAATTTTTCCCTATCGCAATACTTCCCCATACTATATATTCCATACATAGGTTCTACCTATGTGGAAGTAAAAATGAAAGAGGAATTAGAATGGAACGGAAGGAGATAGCGCTAGAATTTTAATATGAAGATTCCTTACCGATACGACTGGCATGTGCTTATCTGCTTCCTGTATTGGTGAGAGGCGAGAAAGGATGGGAATATATATCTTCAATTTTACATTCACATCAGTCACTCAACCTGTGACAATAAGTATAAGTATAATGGTAATTGTTTCCATCAGCTCCCCCAAAATGGCGGAAGCCCATTTTTTCCGAACATGAGCATACTGCCGGTCCCGAACGGAGCCGAGAGTCTCCGGAGGTGACCGATTCCCAGCTGCTCGTTTGAAAAATAAATTCCCGCAACTTCGAAAGGGATTTTTTCCCACTAAAGGGAATTTATACTGGGAAATGGTAGTAGTCAAATCCTCCACTACCTTCCCGCCGCTTCTCTACTATTCAACTTCCTTCCTGTGTTATTTGTTTTTATCTGTAATTAAGAACTTTTTTGTGAGTACTTATATAAATAAGATATTTATTTAATAGTCTGTCTGACTAGAATAATAAGGTTCTCTTGAGCTGTAAGTAAATATGATTAAGATAATTGTTTAATAGTTAATCTGACTAGAATAATAAGGTTCTCTTGAGCTGTAATTGAAATTTTTTACAACATACTTACAACTTACTTTACAAAATCGTGAGATACTTTTTTTTTATCTTTTCATTTATACCCACACCTGCTAAATACAAAATTGACAATTAGCGAACTGTCTGATTGTTATATTAATTAAACAAATAGCATATTAGTGCACCCCTAACCATCTTCACTTCATATATATCATAGACGGTCAACAATCTTCTCATAATTTTTCATTTTATATTTCTTAAAGAGGGAATATGTATTAGGTTTAAAAAATAAAATTGTATTTAGATATGTGAATAAATAACGGGGAAAACCATGAACTATTCATTTATTTAAATAATTACATGTCTACTACAATCATCATGTTGTACAAGTTCTGACAATTATTTAAACAAACACTCCTTTAAATTAAATCTAGTTATTAATTAGAGACATCATATTAAAAACATACAAGACATTGACAACAAAATTGAGCATGTCAGTTTCTATAGCCAAAACAAAACTGTTGTTTTAAAACAAAACAAACAACTCAATGTACAATTGGCCAAACAGATGGGAAGAAAGGAATGTATTCCACGTTGGCAATTTCTTGCTGAGTGTTCTCGAGATATGATAGATATCAGCACTAGGACGGGAGAACCCTGACTGTATGATGAGGAATCAAGATGGAAAAGGATTATCTAAAATCGGCCATGGACTACTCTGCGGCCGATAAGAAGAAGAGAGTACAGGAATAGTGGTTGAAGGAAAACACTGAATAGAGACAGAAGACCAGGGCAAACAAATCCCAGAACCAGCAACTGGCGAAAGGACCAAAAGTTTCATTGATGAGGCGAAAGGGGGAACTTGGTGACCCAGTGACCCTAAATTTGGTAATTCTTGAGAGCAAATGAAGGACACATCAGGATATTGTCCATACATACATTTATCAAAGAAGAGATACGGCCAAAGATGAGCCAATGGAAGCCAATGCCAAAATAGTATGCGGGAAAAGGCTTTGGCAGAGACTGAGCAGATCATCAAATCACCCTATGGAAGTTTAAGGAGTATCAGAGACTGAAAACGAAGTGATAGAAAATGGACATGGAGCGAGGATCAGGAGGAAGGAAGTCAATTGAGATCTGAGGAGGATACCAAAAGGAGACACCTCTCCTCTTTTGTGAGTAAATAGTTTTTTCTATGTGTAAAGGGATTTTAGTTGTGTTTCTATGTTTATGTAACAGCAGTCTATATTGTTCATTTATGTTATTGAATCAAAAAGCAAGCAAACCAACTTTCACCTGTCAAGTTTAAAGTAAAAATATGTTTTCCAAAAATATGATGGCGCGTGTCCTCTTGAAGTTTATGAATCGAGGCGGGGTTGAGCGGATGAAAATATTTTAAACTTTATATAGCTCCCCATCATAATTG
>NW_027109391.1:217732-219109 GCF_000696795.3 Halyomorpha halys
TTTTATTTTATTACCAGATCGACCTTACATGGTTATGGTAACATTGGATAGTTTTTTTATTATTATTAACAGTTGATAAAGGGGGTTATAGTCTCCTGTGAAAGACATTTCTATTTGCAATGCTTATACAAACACTCACTCATGAATATTTTTATATGTTACAGTTCAACTGCAATTTCAATATGGGGTGATCAAGGTGCAATGGCAACAGGTCCAGAAGGTACATTTTCTTCTCCAGCTTATCCTCCAGCTAAAGTAATTGACACATTAGGTGCAGGTGATACTTTCATTGCAGGATTTATTCACTGCATGTCGAGAGGAAAAGACCTGAAAGAATCTCTGCACTTAGCATGCAAAATAGCAGGATTTAAAGTTGGTACCTACGGTTATGATGAGTTGAAAAATTTTAAAGAATAGTAATCTTTGCGAACTGAATTACTACATTACAAACCAATGTGAACTGGTCCTGGCATAATTCATAATGCATTAATATAATAAAGATGAATATTATTTATTATTCATCTTCGAAATGTTAATTTTTTTAAAAATCAAAATTATATGTTTTATAATTAAAATATCTCCTAGAAAAGAAAATATTATAAACATCAAGCACATAATGTGAAACTTGAATTTTATAATTATTTTCTGAATCATAATCTACTTTTATCATGTATCCAAAATATTATTATATTGCATGAATTCTATTTTTTTATTTTACTAGGCTGATATCTTGCAATTAATTCATGATAGTATGTTGTTGAACTAAGTGCTGAATAATATATATATATACATGTGATTTTCACATGTCTCCATGTTTCTAAGAATTATTTCCACATCTGTTATCAATATGATTATGTCCTTTGGAAATATGTTAACGTTATCCCCTATACTTAGAACATTTATAATATTATTTGGAATTTTTGTATTTGTTAAATTTTCCACCAAATTCATCTTATATACTTCTTCATATTTATTGATTATTTCTTTATTACTATTATTTTCAGAGAATTTAAAATTTTCAGGAATATTATTGCTAGGGACAAATGTTTTGTTCAGATCCTTTTATAAGTACTCCCTATTATATGGCTTATTAATTTTAACCTTTATTATTTTGTTTATTTTCTTTGTTAATTGTAATTTATATGTATTTAAAAGATCTATTCTCCACTTTGTAAAGAACTCCTCAATTGTTTCTTTGTATTGGGGATATTTTAATTTAAAACTGTCCATTTTATTTTTAAAACTATTTATGATATCATTCTTTAACCAAAAACATTGTTTTAAATCTAGATTAATAATATCTATTATTATTCTATTAAATATGTCTGTCTTATTATTCTTTTGAATAAAGTTACTATTAAATCTGTTTTCAAGTTC
>NW_027109391.1:220029-220302 GCF_000696795.3 Halyomorpha halys
AAGGAAATAATGAAATTGTTATAAAAATAATTAAAAGGAGCTGTTTGTAGGTATCCTTGAAAATGACCTGAGGGTCGAAACGTTGGAAGGTTTTGGAATCTTATATGTTTATCTTGTATATATCAAGGAGGCATTCATGAGAATTTTTTCTGCCTGATTCATGGAAAAAAAATAAATTATTAAGCCTAATGTTTTCACTAAATTGGCTATTTCAGACAGTAGTCTATCTCACATCATCCAGCACTGAAGAAATATGCCAACACTATCAGGCAC
>NW_027109391.1:220352-221813 GCF_000696795.3 Halyomorpha halys
AAAAAAAATAAATTATTAAGCCTAATGTTTTCACTAAATTGGCTATTTCAGACAGTAGTCTATCTCACATCATCCAGCACTGAAGAAATATGCCAACACTATCAGGCACATTCTTGACATTACTAGATTGGTTCGTACAAAGGAAATTTGGTTTTTGCAAATAAATTTACCTTTTTCAGACTATTTATTTATTTATTTTTATACCAGATCGGCCTTACATGGTTGATATAACTTATATATATTTTTTAACAGTTGATTATGAGGGGATATAGTCATACAAATGACACCTCTAACTATATAAAATGTTTTTATTAAAAGAAAAAAAAAATAAAATAAATAGATAAGAATAATGCTTCATAACATTAACAAGATTGATGCTGTATACCAGCAGTCCCCAAACTTTTTTCACAGGACCCTTCTTGGGTTAAAACAATTTCACAACACCCTTACTAGGCTAAAGAATAATTTGAGGCACCCCAGTCAAACAAAAAACAAATTGCACAATTAATTACCCTTAGAGCAGTTGAATGTGTAGGAAAAGAAGAACAGTGGAAATTAATTATTGGAATGCACTGTATATTTGCTATTTTAATTTTTTTAAATATTTTGGAAAAGTAGCATTCGTTTGAGAAATAGCTGGTATATTACTGCTGAATATAAAATGTTTAAGGGCTTAGGTTAAAGGAGAAGAGTTTGTGAAGTAATTTTCACCTCCTGGTGATAATGCTTTTATTTATTTATTTTTTTTTATAGATTTTCATTAAAAGTTTTCTGAAATCTAGCTATCTTTACATTTTCCAAACCTCTCCTGTCTTAGATTCCTTCATATTTTCTTTTATTTATAGATAGATAGATATAGATAGCACCCATTCTAGATTTACAACATAATGTCTCCATAGTAAACACAAATGGCAATTCGATTTTTAACTCTATAAATAACTCATATTTAATCAAAGTAAATTTTTTAATGCATCACACTATATTCCAAATTTACTAATACTTTATATTAGTACTATATTTTTTTATTTAAATGTTTCTATTGTTTTTTAAATTAGAATCAATTCATTAAAAACAATGTGAATAAAAATTAAAAAACTAATAATATTTTACTCTGATTCCTCAATAGTATCTATTTAAAATTATTATTTACAATTGATGATGATTCATCACCACAAATTTCCATTTTGCTAACCTGAAAGATTTACCACAACTATCAATCCACTCAGGCACGACTTTCATTCATTATCTGCTGATAATTGATCTTCGGTGCCTACAGCCTCAGCCATGTTGGTTTCCCACACACTATCAACACTAGTACTAGCAGCACGCACTCTCCTGTTCATCACTATTTCTCCTGTCCTTAACTGTGCACCGAAGGCAGAAATGTCACTTCGCGCACAAACACTTATTATATAAAAACTGACTAACCTGCGTTTCCCATAGGTCCAGGAGTCTCGTGAA
>NW_027109391.1:221879-222259 GCF_000696795.3 Halyomorpha halys
TGCCAGGGGCTAACAAGGAATGGGGAGGGGCCATTCCGGCTGGTTGTGTTGAGGTGTGGGTAACTTCAGGCTGCAGAGCCAGAAGTCCTTCCCTCGGCGAGGACGTCAACCAAGGGGACCGTGCTTTGCCACCTCCCAGGTCAACGATGATCTGATGTTTTTTTTTTTTTTTCTTACCTCCTATTTTATTTATTTAAACATTTACAATTATATATAACTTAAATCTAAGGGATATATACACTAATTACATTACAAATTATATCTTTGTTTGCCTTACGGCATTAAAAGATGTTCCAGGCTTGGTCCGCTGAAGGCGGTTTTACATGAGTGGCTGTACTGCCAGGGGCTAACAAAGAATGGGGAGGGGCCATTCCGGCTGG
>NW_027109392.1:0-3504 GCF_000696795.3 Halyomorpha halys
GTGAATATGGTAGATTATAAAGATCAGACTGCCCTGCATTTTGCAGCAATGGGTGGGCACATTGAAGTGGTTAATGCACTGCTTGGTGCTGGGGCAGCAGTGAATTTGCAGGACTTTCAAGAATTGACTGCCTTACAATACGCAGCATCGGGAGGTCACACAGCTGTGGTAACAGCGCTACTTGATGCCGGAGCGGCAGTGGATGGATATTTCAGTTCGACGACCGCCTTGATTATGGCAGCAGAGGGAGGACACGCAAGTGTGGTTAAAGTCCTGTTGGACCGTGGGGCCGATCCAGAATACTGGATGGAAGATTGTAGCTGCCCACCACTAATGGCAGCATCTGAAGAGGGCCACTTGGACGTGGTGCAGATTCTCATTGATCGTGGAGTCGACCCAGGAGCTACAGCTTATAGATGCTGGACACCTCTGATGTGTGCATCGAGAAAAGGGCATTCGGGCGTGGTGCAGCTGCTCGTCGACCATGGGGCCAAAGTTAATGTGTATAATGAAGATGATGAGACTGCCTTGTATTGGGCAGCAGAGAATGGGCACACTAGTGTAATTAAAGTCCTGTTGGATTGTGGGGCCGACCCAGGAACCTTTTGGTACCTCAGAGGTTTGACACCGCTAATGGCAGGATCTAGAAATGGCCACTTGGACGTAGTGCAGCTGCTCATCGACCGTGAGGCCGAAGTTAATATTTGTACTGAAAGTGGAGGGACTGCCTTGTATTGGGCAGCAGAGAAAGGGCACACTAGTGTAGTTAAAGTCCTGTTGGAACGTGGGGCCGACCCAGAAACCTTCTTGTACCTCAATGGTTGGACAGCGCTAATGGCAGCATCTAGAAGTGGTCACTTGAACGTGGTGCAGCTGCTCGTCGAACATGGGGCCGATGTTAATGTTTGTACTGAAAGTGGAGAGACTGCCTTGCTTTGGGCATCGGCCATAGGACACACTTCTGTGGTTAAAGTCCTGTTGGAACGTGAGGCCGACCCAGGGGCAAGTAACGATGAAGGTTGGACACCACTAATCGTAGCATCTAGCAATGGCAACTTGGAAGTGGTGCAGCTGCTCGTCCAACGCGGAGCCGAAATCAATGTTAGCAATGATAGTGGAGAGACTGCCTTGTACCTTGCTGATATTAGAAACCATACAGCAGTAGTGGACTATTTGAGTTCCAGAGGTGGGTTGCAATGACGTCAGCAGCCTGATTATCCTCTTTGTACAGCTTTCGTACGAATTGTTATTGAATTGAATTTATTATAATTATTATTTTATAAATACATGATACTGTCCTAAACATTTGGGCTTAATTTAGTAACCGTTGTTTTTATTTATGTAGTAGCTACACTGTATTAATCATAGTAAATAATAAACATAACATAGTAAAGGAATATTTTTATGGAATTTTACCACTGATCTCTTTTTTATAAAATAAGAGTTCATCATTTTTTATAAATTTTACCTTATAATTTTTAATTTTAATTATTTGAATATGGAATTATATACTGTCATGTTCTTTGTCTGTTCGATATGTTGTACTATTGTAACATAATATTAAAACGTTACTATGGAAACATAGACACAATGAATGTATTTAACTACATTTTTTTATTACTTCTATATTAATACATTAAATGATAAATAAAATTTACATTAATGATTTGAATTTATTAATAAGTTATTCCTGATATATTTGAAGTTTGGACAAACATTAGTTATTTATATAAGAAATATAATTTCTTATAAAATACTCTTTGTTTTATTCGATAAGTGAAATGTTTCTGAATTTTAAAAACAAAAATCATTTTGTTAAAAAAAGTGAAGAAAAAAATGACAGAAGATAGAAGAATATTTTATTCTTATTGCGATAATGCACAAAAAATAAAAAGGTGATAAAACATTGTGGTTACAATTAATTAAGCTCTCATTATATCTCAACTACTAAAATAGAAAACTAAATTCAAATATTGTATACATTTTAGTTCCGCGACAGCTGTTATTTTCTTTTTAAGATATGAATAGAACATAGCGCTCCTTTCCTGGACATCACAGAGGCAATGGCACATCTCACAAAAATTTTTTTTATATTTTGTCTTTGGTATATTACATGTAACCCTATTAGCGGTACCGCAACCAACAATATAATTTTACTTAGACTTAACACCTCTGTAATTCTGTTGAATGTTGAAGAATGTTGTGATATGCGCAGATTTTGAATTGTATCAATTTGCACAAGACCGGCATCTGTCTTGATGAGAATCAGAGGAACAAAGGAGCAATCTAGCTGTGACCTCGCTCCAAGTTAATATAGTTATCATGTTAAGATTACCTTATCAGCCCTTAGCCCAACGATGCCTCGTTTCAGTACTTTCCAGAACACCTCTTGTTCCAACCTCTTTGGAGGATTACCCCCTCACGACCGGCAGGACATATTCTGATGTAACTCCTGCTGTGGAGTAGCGCTATATTTGTTCTCTCCGTAGCGTTCCCACAAAAGCCCACCGGTCTCTCTATTTTTTTATTAGCGTCCTGACGGAGGTCAGTGCTCTGAGGGCAGCTCCCCCTAGCTGGTGAAAGCTCACAACATATCGATAACGCTGCTTCTTTCAGGATCTCGTTTTTGAAGTGGATTTTCTGATGGAACCTGAATGGATTCCACTATGGATGGTGTTCCATGAATTGATTGTATTCGCAGTGATAATTTAGACTAAAAGTTGCAACAGTCAGCCAAACATTTCCATATGGCGTAGGGCTCTTTCAAGGTTGTTCAAGTAATACTTTAGTAAATCCCAAGTATTAGAAATCTCCAAGGGAGAGGGCGGAATCATATTTAAATATGAGGAAAACAAAATTCTTCGAATATCTATCGCATTCGAAAGACTGCTGGGACACAGAGATTGAATGAGTTTTCATACGACTGATATTATGATTAACAAATGAGTTGGTTGATTTGTGAGTATTTACGGATATCACGTTATTTTAATTTGTCAAAATATCCCAAGATCAATGTATCACCATCACATGTCAACTCAACACACTTTTGAACTTTACCATCTCAACTTTTCATCAAATTTCACATAGTGGTAAATGTATAGACTTGGAAAACTGTGAAATGTATCCTCTCGTTTTTTAATTAGTGCAGTTAAATTCTCATGGAATAGCCAAATGACATAGGACAAATTATGGAACTGCTGCAGAAAAGAAAAAAAGTTGAAGAAAAGTTGCTTGATTTAGCTAGTGATATAGGATAGGTGTCCTAGTGATATGGAGTAGTTGATAGGTATCATGTTACAGAATATTCCATGCCCTTTCATATGACAGGCAACACTATAAAAGCTAAGATAAGTTAGCATTTTACAGTATATTGTATGCCATGCAACACTATAAAGGCTAAGATAAGTTAGCATTTTACAGTATAATGTATGCCCTTTGTTTGATATGCAACAGTATAAAGGCTAAGATAAGTTAACATTTTACAGTATAATGTATGCCCTTTGT
>NW_027109392.1:3554-4749 GCF_000696795.3 Halyomorpha halys
CATTTTACAGTATAATGTATGCCCTTTGTTTGATATGCAACAGTATAAAGGCTAAGATAAGTTAACATTTTACAGTATAATGTATGCCCTTTGTATGATATGCAACACTATAAAGGCTAAGGTAACTTAGCATTTTACAAAGCCTTATTCAAATGTTTTATTTTAATATTCTCAGAAAATAAAAATTTTCAAATTAATCCTTGAATAGATTCTGATGATGTAAATGGCAGGAAAAATTCATATGTGGGACGGAAATTACTACAATGTTTACCATGGATGTTGGCAGAATTATAATATATATATTATATAATATATGTATAGTAATATATACAGTTAATATATAATATAATTACATATTCTAAGAAAACCCACACCATTTTATTGCTACTTGATAAAATTCAATCATTACTTTTAAAATTTCTATTAGCTATAATCGACATTCGACTCTTCATTGATATTAATAATTAGAGCAATGCTAGTATTAAAGTTTCAAACCAAAAGGTGAACACTATGATTCTGTTTGCCAACTTCTCATTCCATTGAAAACATTTTCAACGTAGTTTTGTAAATGAAAACATTAATTCTTAATGATTTATTCTTCCTTCACATTTTTTAACAAAAATATGTTTTAATATTAAAGAAAAAATCGGAAGATGAATGACTGACCATGTGTTTTAGTAAAAGGAACATGGTATGAATGCGGTCAAAGGAAAAAAACTCAGATAGTCAAAAAACTATTTTATATTGAGTCAACGTTCCAGGGCTAAAAGAGATACAAACACTTAAATGAGGTAATAATAAATGAACAATGTTAATGTACAATGAAAAGTAAAATAAAATAAAAATTGTCTACAACTTTTTGTTATTTTCATTTTATTTTACGTTTCACTGTACATCTTTTTATATTTCAAAGTATGAAGATGGTCAGGGGTGCAGTCAAAGAGAACAAAAATATTTAACAACTATGTATTTTACGATGCTCCGCCCCACTTTGTAGAGCTTCAGCAGATTCGATTTTTGAGTTATATTAGTATTACATTGAGGATGGGATATACATATTAACTCTATATGGATAATATATATTAGTATTGCATTGAGGATGCGATATATAAACTCTATGTATATAATATATATTAGTATTGCATTCAGGATGGGATATACATATAAACTCTATATGGATAATATATATTTGTAT
>NW_027109392.1:6937-7528 GCF_000696795.3 Halyomorpha halys
ATATATATATATCTAAAGACCAGGGAAGAAGAAAATTTTTATTTTGTTGTAGCTATAAAAATTCATATTGAGGTTTCCTTGGGATGGAAATCAAGAATTTTGTTCATGCCAAGAATACAACAGTTTAATACTAGATAGCCAGGTCGTACATAATGCAATTTAAAAGATCGGCCAGTCTCGACTTTTCCCGTTGGAATCAGTTGTATATTTTTCCTTTTTTACCCCTTTAGTTATTCAGAAAATTGTTCAATATTTTGCATAATGTTGGTTATTGCTAACAATGAGAACTGGTTATTTTGTTCAAATAAACAAACTTAAAGGTAATCTTAGAGGAAGATATTTTGAATCATAATAAATAATTCTTATTTAAGCCTCATCAGGCTATTTCCATGAGGATAACCTACGAAATTGGCATTTCTAGGGGGCTCAGTTCAAAAATCGATTCTATACAGTGCAAGAAGTTGTAGCCATGCCCCAGGCAATATACCAGCCTTATATTGGTATTGCCTATGTACAATACACCTGCCTTACATTGGTATTGCCTATGTACAATACACCTGCCTTACATTGGTATTGCCTATGTACAATACA
>NW_027109392.1:7578-8999 GCF_000696795.3 Halyomorpha halys
ACCGTTGACAACAGACTTGACCAATAACTCTGTTTTAAAACGTTGACTGACTTAGACACTTATGCACAATGAAGATGTTGCCTCTGTGATTCTCTTAGACCACACAACTCATCTTGACAAAAATTCGACTTAACCACATATTCACTGGGGTGACAGATATAAACTCTATTTATATATTATATATTAGTATTACATTGAGGATGGGATTATTAACTCTATATAGATAATAATAAATCTACGTTTATGTAAGGCTCGTTTACACCTGAGGACATTATGTCGCCTTAGCCTTGTCACGAAAGTGAGGCAGTGTTGCAGTGTCTACACGGTGATAGTAAACTTAACCTAAACCTTTTGACAGTCAGTTCGAATAATGATAATTACAGTTACCGACATTTCTGTTGATAAGGTTAAAAACTTGGATCAAAATTATCAATTAAAAATTATTGGAATCGATTTTAGATTCAGAAACAATAATAGTTTTTAAAACAACAATAAGTTTTCCCTCCAAATGTTCATTAGAGTTGTCTCATTTACCTGCCAAAGCATTTGCTGGTGTTAGATAAGCTGACAGATTCATTTTCTTGACATTTACT
The DNA here is from genome assembly GCF_000696795.3 of Halyomorpha halys. Classification (NCBI taxonomy): domain Eukaryota; kingdom Metazoa; phylum Arthropoda; class Insecta; order Hemiptera; family Pentatomidae; genus Halyomorpha; species Halyomorpha halys. The sequence continues at coordinate 8,172 of NW_027109392.1, forward strand.
GTCAGCTACCAGGCCAGAGGTAATGCGACAGTAAATACTACCACGACGGCAGCTACCTGTGGCAGAGAGAGAGGCAGATTTTTGCTCTTATTTTTTCCCTTAACTTATTATTAATTGGGTTATGCGGTGCAGATGAAGGTGACTTTTCAAAGAGATATCGGACAGTGGGTACAAGGATATGGTACGCTTTGGCCGGGAGCGCAGCCGGCGATGTAAATCGATTCTCATCGAAGCCAATAAGTGACAGAAATCGATTCTCATCGAAGCCAATAAGTCACAGAAAAGAAGATTTGTACTCTCGGTCTCCATTACAATGCTTTCTCTATCCCTTCTCGAAAGTGCTAAATAATTATCAACGCCGTCAGTGATAGCTTAACAGCAATCATTCTAACGTCATCTATCAAAATATTACTTAACGGCTATATATAAACAAAAATTAAGTACTTAATTAGTAAACAGAATTTTCAAACAAATCATTAACCTGTAGACTTCAATAGGATTAAAATCATTATATTTGGAAGAAAGCGAAAAAAACTTAATGAATAAAAGATATATATATGAGTTGAGTCTAACCCTTAAATAAATTAATGAGATCAGTCAAACCCTTAAATATATAAATTAGATCAGTCAAATCCTTAAATATATAAATTAGATCAGCCAAACCCTTAAATATATAAATAGATCAGCCAAACTCTTAAATATATAAATTAGATCAGTCAAACCCTTAAATATATAAATTAGATCAGTCAAACCCTTAAATATATAAATAAGATCAGCCAAACTCTTAAATATATAAATAAGATCAGCCAAACCCTTAAATATATAAAT
>NW_027109392.1:10818-13422 GCF_000696795.3 Halyomorpha halys
TATGTACAATACACCTGCCTTACATTGGTATTGCCTATGTACAATACACCTGCCTTACATTGGTATTGCCTATGTACAATACACCTGCCTTACATATGGCATGAGGTTCAGACACAACCCACCAAAGCACAGCACCTGGAGCCTCACTGAAGCTCTCAAATTCGCAAATTACTCTATTTTGTAAAAACATATTGTCACTTTTATATATTATTCATTTCTGTACCTGACACTTAACAATATCAATAGAATTATTAATAAACGATACCAAAACAATGCAGAAAACTATCGCCAGTAGACAAATACTGACCCCTTCTTGGTCACAGCCACATGGACTAGGCCAATAATCCCCTCTTCAATCTTTAATCCACCACCTTACCCCGCTCCAATAATCTACTGGCATAAGCCAATCAAGACTATATCATTAATTAAGACTTTCTCCTACCTTATAATGCTTAAAGGCAATCAAAAGTATCACAAAAGCCAGCTGTACATATGGCACACCTCACCATATGTACACTTATGAAACTAATTTAAATTTTAAAGATCCACCACCTTATCCAGGTCTAGTGATAGCACTAGCACTGGTGGCATACACTTATCCAGGTCTAGTGATAGCACTGGGACTGATGGCGTACACTTATCCAGGTCTAGTGATAGCACTGGGACTGGTGGCGTACACTTATCCAGGTCTAGTGATAGCACTGGCACTGGTGGCGTACACTTATCCAGGTCTAGTGATAGCACTGGCACTGGTGGCGTACACTCTACTTCAGATAGAAAGATGTAATATCTATCGTATTCTCACAAAAATTGGTTTATTGTACGCATATCCAAGATGATGGCCTATCTTCTCTCCAGCAATCTTAGCCCATCCGCTTCATCTCGGCAACTAAGATCATAACCTGATCCTAAGCGGCTACACTGGCCCGGCCCACCCGACCAGGTAAACCATAAACAAATGATAATCAGGGACTGTATTACTTAATATTTTTCATATAAATCAGTTAATTCCTGTTTTTTCACATCATTCTAAGTAAAAGTAATGTATATCATATTTACAGAAACAGATATACAAGTTGTACAAATAATGTTATTCAACATCACTGTCTCGAGGACAAGGAACCTTGCCTGGTTGGAAACTAGCAATTTTTGATGAAGTACTTGCTGTGGTAGCTACCCCAGTTTGATGAACTACTTGCCTGGGTGGAACCTAGCAATGTTTGATGAAGTACTTGCTGTGGTAGCTACCCCAGTTTGATGAACTACTTGCCTGGGTGGAACCTAGCAATGTTTGATGAAGTCCTTGCTGTGGTAGCTACTCCAGTTTGATGAACTACTTGCCTGGGTGGAACCTAGCAATGTTTGATGAAGTCCTTGCTGTGGTAGCTACCCCAGTTTGATGAACTACTTGCCTGGGTGGAACCTAGCAATGTTTGATGAAGTCCTTGCTGTGGTAGCTACCCCCTGTTTGATGAAGTACTTGCTGTGGTAGCTACCCCCTGTTTGATGAACTACTTGCCTGGGTGGAACCTAGCAATGTTTGATGAAGTACTTGCTGTGGTAGCTACTCCAGTTTGATGAACTACTTGCCTGGGTGGAACCTAGCAATGTTTGATGAAGTACTTGCTGTGGCAGCTACCGGAGTTTCAAACACATTTTCTTTTCTATATTCCCTGTATTTAATTTTCTGAATGATTTATGTAAAAATAAAAAAAATATCTTTAATTGAATTAATTACAGAGAAAAATCAAGTAAATACAATTATCTGTAATGTTCTAACAATTGAACTCACATTGTTTTGTTGTATTATTCAAAATTATACATGCATTATTAATATGCAATTAAGGGAAGATTCTATCCAATTCTTCAGTACTGAAGTTGTGAATAGAAGACATAGAAATTTATGAAAATATTTAGAAGATAGAAACTACTTTTCATAAGAATAATAAATAAAAATGAATTCAATATTTCCTAATGCTTATGATATTTGAGGAAGATGGTTTGTGTGACAATACAAAAAGATAGTCAAATAGAAAATAAATTATTTATTTATTTGATTACTGTTTAGTAAATAAAATTCAGCTTACTTTCTGTCATTGAATACAATTAGTTTTCTGTTTATACATTAAATTAAACTATATTTATGAAGAGAATACAGTTAAGGCTAAATAAAAAAAATTAAATAACAGTGTTTTATTTACAAAAAATGTTTGGTCTTTCCATCTCGGTCATCTTCGAGTCTGTAACATAGCAAACAGAAGACAAATTAATTAAAAATAAACCGAAATAAAAATAAGTTTATATGTATTATTCGAACTATACAAAATAAGGCACCAACCAAAATTTTTCTTAATTTTGTTTTATAAGCTTTATCAATCATTTTGTTTTTGGAACTTTACATTTTTCCCTAGGCACAGCGTTCCTCTTAATTAGATATAGACATCAGGTGTTCCTTGTGAAATTAAATTTATTGTAAAAATTATCAATATGGCTTATTAAACACAATTTCCCCAAAATGTCGGTTGGTTCCTTTTAGTAATCATATTATTTGGGTTCAACTAAGGAGAAATCAATCTGACAAAAGAAAAAAAAATTAATAAAATA
>NW_027109392.1:13583-20052 GCF_000696795.3 Halyomorpha halys
TATAAATATATACAGTCCAATCTCGGTAATCTGAACTTCAGTACTCTAAACACTCTAGTAATCCAAACTAGTGTAAAAAAAAAGTTACTTTTATTGAGAAAACTAAGCAGGCAACAAATTTTTGTTTTCAAATAAAAGTGCACCAGTGTAAAGGACATTTTTAACTTCCCGATCTATAGGCAAGTTATTATAATCACTGTGAAAATCGAAAGTGGAAAGCTTTACAGTTTTAACATCAGGTAATCTAATTCCTATGGAAGTGTTCATAATATATTTCATTGGAATTAGAAAAACATAATAACTATTTTATAATTCATTTGATTCTGTAAAACTAATTTAATTAATATTAGAAATATCTATAATACAAATTTTGTTGATGAACTAATTTTTTTTTTATCACATTTTAAATAAATCCATACAAAGAGTATTTTTAATTTTTATTTTTACTTGTTTTCATTCATAAATGACCAATATTATGGTTTTAACTACTTAAATTATGACTTAGCATTACTGGTGGTGTAAAAGAAAAAAATTTTTTTTTAAATATTTCAATTTTTTAAAACTTCAAACTCAAAGTTCCAGTAAAATATTTTTAAAAAAAAATTAAATAAATAAAAATAGTTATGTAAATTCATATTGTTGAAGTATTAGGGGTATTGGGAAAGTATTAGGGATAGTATTAGGGGTATTGGGAAAGACTAGGGATAGTATTAGGGGTATTGGGAAAGTATTAGGAAAAATGATGTAACTTCAACAATATGAATTTACATAACTATATTTATTTATTTAATTCAATTTTTTACATGCTTTATTTGAACTTTGAGTTTTAAGTTTTAAAAAATTTAAATATTTAAAAAAAATTGTTTTCTTTTTATCCCCAGTAATATAATTCTTTTTCATAAAAGAAATATATAATTTTTTTTTTTTTGTGGGTCTTGAGGATCAGTCAATAGTTTATATGTTTGGTTGTCATTAACTAGCTTATTTGTTTTTTGAACACAGTTGTCTTTGGTGATGGTGACTGGTTCGTTTCGTCTGTTGTTATTATTATGTCAGGTTGTGTTTTTAAAAACGCTTTGGTTGTTCTGAATATTTTTTGAGAGTTAGAGTATTTCTACAGCACTTTTTATCTCCATGTTTACAATACTTTTCTTAAACATCATCGATTTCCTTAATTTGATACTAAATCATTTGTCAATATTGCAGGTGGAATCTAGACTCTTGAAGAAATTTTTGATACGTGGAGGAAGAATTTTTTGAGATTGGCATCTCAGTAGAAATGTTCTGTTGTTCTTTGCAGTGGATAAATATTATTGGCTGATCCTCAAAACCCATAAAAAACATATATAATATAATAAAGTTATCAATATATTGTTTTTAGAAAAAATGAGATACAGCTTTCCTTTTTTTAACACAAAAAAACTATACATATTCAAAGAAGATAGTTGACCGTATGAAGTAGATTGTAGGAAGATAGTATGGGTGGCAGTCAATAAAGGTATCGAAATATTAGAACAGAACTATTTATTGTCTAGCAATGTTTTGCCCCACTTTGCAGGGCTGAACTGAAACCAAGTTCTGCTTCAGTTGTTAGCAGAACTTCATTCTTACAGTCCTGACAAAGCCCTGCAAAGTGGGGCAAAACATTGGTTTACAATAAATAGTTCTCTTATACTATTTTGATACCTTTATTGACCGCTGCTTGGACAAAAAATACAAAAATCTATACCACTATATATACAATTTTTTGTGTTAAAATAAAAAAGGAAAGCTGTACCTGATTTGTTACCTAAAGACAATATTGATTACCAACTTCACAGATGTATTAATTTCAAAAGTGTAAAAATTATAGGTAAAATGTCTAATTTAAGTACTAAAAAAAATCTTCATGTGATGTCAAAAAGTGATATACAATATAAGTTTTCCAATATTTATCAAAATATCAAGAAAATTTAATTATCAGATCCAAAAAGATTTAATAAATAAATAATTAGATGGAAAAAACAAATCTTCAATCATTGTTTAGATGTAAATATAGAATTTGCCTTTAATTGTATCTGTGAAGTTGACTTTGAAATAAATATGAATTAAATCAAATACAAATTAAATCCATCCAACTGCTGGCTGAAAATAAGATTACTTATAAGGTTTTGTTTTTTATACCTCATTGAAATCAGTGACAGATTCACAGGGAGAAAAAAAGGGAAATTTTTCACACCCAAAATAACGGAGGGGGGATAACATGAAGGAATTCAAAATATACTAGTACCAATATTCATGGGTCACTGTAATTTGTAACATGTTATTTAGTACAAATTTCTCTTAAAATTTTAAATTTAATAAATGTGTAAACCATTTCTTGTTTTATTAATTTTTTTTTAACCTGATGAAAAGTGAAAATTTATTTATGTAATCCAGTTGTAGAGTCACTTCACTCATGGAATTGAAGTCAAGGTAAAAATAATTTTATATAGCTTCATGCTGCATCATTTTTTTTTTTCATTTTTTTTTTTTATCTGGCCGTATGGAGTTGAGCTTTGGGGCTCCACTAAACTGATCTACATGACTATAACAAGGCCTATCTGGCCGTATGGAGTTCAGCTTTGGGGCTCCACTAAACTTTCGAATTCCTCTCGGATCCAATCCTTACAGTCCGAAATCCTTAATTCTCCTTACTTTGTCACAAATCAAGTCATCCATCAGGACCACAATGTTCCATATGTTGCCGATCTGGCCAGAACCAGAAACCAATCCTTCTAGGATAAACTTCCCAACCATCCAAACCCACTTGTTTCTAACCAGGCTCTCCTTCATTATCTGATCATCCTCCTAGGCATTTTAAAAAAAGATGGCCTCATATGTTCTTCTCAAGAAATGTTATTGGAGTTCTATCAAAAGGTAGATTTTCCATATGTTTGTATCATGTCATTTTATAACTACCAGCAAATTTACTGGTTGTATATATTTTAATACAGTTGTAAATAACAATAAATAAATTATAAAAAAAAAATGGTGATAATTTATAATTATACTTGTTATTCAGCCCTCAATCATAACCTATGCCTATTTCATTTTAGATTGTGAACTATAGTTTTCTAAACATTTTACAATACTTTCTTGTTTGTTTGAGTTGTAGCAGAATTACCAGCATAGAGAGGACTAAGCCGTTGAGGAGTTTGTTGGTCTGTGATGGATCAATAAAACTTCTACTTCTAACTTAAATTAAAATTGTGCATAGGAGTTCATGGGTAATAGTTGCAAAATGTTCTGTTCAATGTTCTTTAGATCATTAGATCTTTCTGTGGCTTTAGATCATTTGCATTAGTACTTTACTAAGTTTGTTGTTCTTATTGATATTTGTTTTATTTGAAAATGTATTTAATAGTTAAAGTTGTTTAATTTTATGTATATAGTGTAAATGAGTTCATGAAATTAGAAGTGGACCAGAGAAGTTTTAACTGAAACCTCAAGGGAATTAAGAAAACATTGAATCCTTGGATTTTGATACATTGAGGTTCAATTTATCTCATTTAATAAAATATGTTGTGCTAAATTAATTTGTTCTCACTTAAATTAAATAAATTACATTATTTACATACACATTACATTAATTGAATTATAAAATACATTTACAGTAGGCTAAATAACAGTGATTTACACTTTATCATTGCATTGAATAAAAAAATACTCAAATTGTTATAAAACATAATTAAAGTAGAAAAATAATTTTTACACACTTTTTAGTCACAAACTGGTCTTGGTTCATACAAATTGAACTGATTAACATTAACCCTCTATCCAGCCCATAAATTGAACTGATAAATATTAACCCTCTATCCAGCCCATGAATTGAACTGATAAATATTAGCCCTCTATCCAGCGCATGAATTGAACTAATAAATATAATAACCCTCTATCCAGCCCATGAATTAAACCGATAAATATTAAACCTCTATCCAGCCCATGAATTGAACTGATAAATATAATAACCCTCTATCCAGCCCATGAATTGAACTGATAAATATTAACCCTCTATCAAGCCCATGAATTGAAATAGGGAAAAGGTTCTTCCTGTAGTTATCGGCCTCAACCATATTAAACAATGGCTTCCCGAGGAAGTAATTCTGCCTTCTAGTGCAGAGCATAGAATTTGGACATTACAGACCCCATTGCTTTCTCAGTCTGTACACTCACTCCCAATAAAATGGCTGGACTGGTCGGAATAACCAGTAGTCTGGGTATTCTAAGGGCTTTAGTATATCCTGCCCCTAGATTTCGATGATAAAAAGGGGCAGCGAAAAACTTTGGAGTGAATTCCATTTTACTCAATTCGCGGAATATAAAATGCAAAATCTCTAAAAGCCTTAAATATGGTCGTTTTGACTTGAATAATAAAGATTCAAAGAACAAACTGAGTTTTTTCTAAATACAATTGATTTTATCAAAAAACTTCAATATATTTAGAGAGGATGTACGACAAGAATTTTGATTTATAAAAGTGCAGTACCAAGACAAGTTCAAAATGTTGACAAGTAATATACCAAAAGATATAATAATAAATTAATATACTGCTAATTGTATACATATATTATGCTATGTAATTTACTATTCATTTTTCTTTGAAAGGGGGATCCTTTAATAATAGGACTGCAACATGGATTTTTAAATAAGGCTACAATCTAAATTTTGTTGCAGTTGGAATAAAGGGATTGCCACAAGTAATGAAAGCTATGACAGAACTGAAAACTGTACTTGTTTAAGCTATGTTAAGTAACCTCACATACCTTTTTAGTACCTATGTAATGCAAGTACGAGTAAAATATAGCTGTTTTGTGTAATTAGAGCATGAATTTAATTACACTTACTTTATCATAAGAAAGAAAATTAACTGATAATAAAATATTTAACTTACCATACTAATTGTTGCGGCCTACGGATGGGGGAGCAAATAGGGCAATCAGACCGGATACAGTTTTTCCAGTGGGAAATGATTTTCCTTGATGAGGTACAATGGGGAACCCCACATGTTAGTCCAGCTTGGCATACTGATATATGACTCAGAACAACTTTCATCGTCGCACAGTGAGGTAAAACACACTAGAGTAAAAATAAAAGAAATGTCTACAAATAAAACTTAATAATTGAACTCGGAAGTTCATATTCCTTTAATTAGTAATATAATAATCACTACATTCAACAATACACTTCTAGTAATAGGTATGGATTTTTTATTTCCCAAAATTCCTCAACATTATACTCCTCTTCAAGTTTAGTTTGTTGCTTACATTCCTTATGAATGGTAATATTTATTATTTTTAGAATGTAAAAAAAAAAAAAAAGTGCATCATTCAGTTCAAAGTTAGAATCTTGGATTGACTCTTCCAAAACGAAATGTGAAATGGTTTTTACAATTGATGGAAAAATTATTTGTTGTAATTATTGCTGAAAAAATATTTCAAGCAAAAGAAAATCACGGATCAATCCACATGTCAATACAGCTAATTGTTATTTTTCTTTCTGTTATGCAAGTTACTTGACCAGGGATTGTTTTTAGATATTACAAGTAATTGCCGAACCTATGATACAACGCAATATCATTTCATTTTTCTCAACCAGAGGAATAAAATAACATTGAGAACACAATAATATCATATCATTTTTCTCATAAATAATATAATAACAATAACTTTGAGAACACAATATTAATCAATAATCAATAATGAATAATATTATTCAAATGGAGTTCTTTAACTAAATCATTCTTTATGTTTTGTTTTTTAAATTGTTATCTAGTAATTTCTTTTTTTATATTTAGTCTAAATCTAAGACTTTTGTATTTTAAATATTGTCTCATATTATGTTTCTTATTTATTTACATATGCATTTAGGTATTTTTCAGTTTCTTGTTTGTTATTATTTGTTTTAATTATTTTTCTATTAATTTGTGTTTACTATTTAGGTTCTTTATTGTTTTATTATCATCAATTTGTTATTTTTTTAAAATTCAACAACTGGTTTTTCTCTTGAGTTAATGGTAAATTCAACAACTGGTTTTTCTCTTGAGTTAATGGTAAATTCAACAATGGTTTTTCTCTTGAGTAATTAAGTTTTTATTATTTTGTGACGTTAGTTTAAAAAGTGTTGTATTATGATTTTCATTGTGAAGTTTTAATTATTAATATAATTAAACCAAATTATACTTTTATACAAAAGTAAGAAACTTTTTAATCCTTTTTCTACTTATGTATACTAGTATATTTTAACTGCCTTAGCACTTGAGAATTTTTAGCTGTATGTTTTAATACTTTTGACAGCATATTTAGCTGCCTTAGAATTTATGTTTTAATATTTTTGAGAGGATATTTAGCTGCCTAAGTATTTATGTTTTAATATTTTTGAGAGGATATTTAGCTGCCTTAGTATTTATGTTTTAATATTTTTGAGAGGATATTTAGCTGCCTTAGTATTT
>NW_027109393.1:0-761 GCF_000696795.3 Halyomorpha halys
AATGAGTCCATGATATATCATCCATTGTCCGACACCGGAGACACATTCCAGCCCAGACGAGACGATCTGCATAATTCCAAGGCCGAACGAATCAGGGCTGATGGTCCAATGAGATCATGTCAGCTTTTCATTAGCGCTTCATTGCTACGGGGAATTTTTTTTTTAGTATATCTTTATTGATATTTACAACTGTACATAATAATACATCTAGAAAATTTCATGTAAGATCATAATGGCATTACATAGGCAAGTAGGACCTTTTTACATTAGCAGGTCTCGTGGCCATTTTCTTTTCAGGCACCTCTGAGGATTATCAGGAAGAGGACAGGAAACAAGGTAAGAAACTAGTGTGTATGGATGGTTAGGGAGTTTATAATGAAAGGATTGATATCTGGTTCCGACTAGATTGGTTACATATGGAACATTAAGATCTTTGTGGATGAATTTATTTGTGACGAAGGAGCATTGAGGATTTAACGGATTGTAAGATTTGGATGGATTTTGGATTGTAAGGATTGGATACGAGAACAATTCTATGGTTCAGTGGAGTCCCAAAGCTCAACTCCGTATGTCCAGATAGGCCTTATAATAATCATGTAGATCAGTCTTTTGTAATGGATTGGAAGTTTAGACCGTTTGTCTAGTAACCTTTGTAATAGTCGAAAGCGACGAGCATTTTTCTGTCTTTTCAGTTTTGTTTGAGGATTATAAGTTTGTCGTTTGTCCAGATGTAGCCTAAGATAGTGGATCTGTTCTAAAGG
>NW_027109393.1:4451-5177 GCF_000696795.3 Halyomorpha halys
ACATGTAAAGATTCCTGCCCAACTCTGCTTATGTCCCCAACTTTGCCTAGATTGGTTCGTGTCATAGTTATCTCTAATTTGGTGAATTTCAAAGGGAAAAAAAAATCAATAGACAGAGAAGATAAAAATTATGATCAAGACATAGTTTTTCATGAGCCAAAAAATATTTTCCGAATAACAAGAAATCAACATTTCGCAAATTTATTTAGGCAAATATCATGAAAACACCTGCTCAACTCTGCTTATGTCCCCAACTTTGCCTAGATTGGTTCATGTCATAGTTATCTCTAATTTGGCGATTTTCGAAAAAAATCAATAGACAGAGAAGATAAAAATTATGATCAAGACATAGTTTTTCATGAGCCAAAAAATATTTTCCGAATAACGAGAAATCAACATTTCGCAAATTTATTTTGGCAAATATCATGAAAACTGCTGGTTCTATTTCTACTACTACTAATATATAATTCAAGTATTACCCGGGTTTCATTATTGGGGAATATTACCCCAATGAAAACTGCTGGTTCTATTTCTTCTACTACTACTATATAATTCAAGTATTCTCCGGGTTTCATTATTGGGGAATATTACCGGAATTACTTATAATTTGTTGGTATCGCTGGAGTGGACAATATTTGAAATAATTATAATGAACAAGATGAAATAAAAATTCTATTGATAGTTATAAAACAATTGATTAAGTGTGTTCTGCTAAAAGGGTTACAA
>NW_027109393.1:5610-6900 GCF_000696795.3 Halyomorpha halys
GTTAATTATGTTTATCTTTGTAGGAGTAGTAGTTTTTATGATATTTGACAAAATAAACTCACAAAATGTTAATTTCTAGTTGTTCGTATAAAATACTGGATTTTTGAAAAAATATATCTCTAGATCCATAAGACGCACATATGTCTGCCAACACTCAACATAAAGGAAATTTAACTTTCTATAAAGTAGTTCATGATACTTATCTTCTAGAGGTAGTAGTTCTTATGACGTTCACGTATGAATATAAATTTGGCAAATGAAAATTTGCCGGAACAATTATAAATCAATTGATTTTAGCAAATTTCATGTAAACTATTACTCCATAAACATCGAAAAACTACTTTATAGTTTATTAAATTAGGTTTAATTTGAATGCTCATAGACATCTGTACGTCAAATGGTTTTTGTGATAAACATTTTTCAAAATTAATTTACTAACTACTGATCTTTCAGTACGCCCCATACAATATTTTTCTGAAACGTTGCTTTTTAAAAAGCTATATTTCGAAAAATATTTAACGTAAATAACTCTACTGGGGCTCATATTTTAGCAAATTAACTATTCTTTAAATGACTTTCTCTTAGGTTTTCTTGTGTTGTTCCTACTTTTTAAGATATAGAACTCCAAATGAAAATTTTTTTTTGTTATCGCTTTGAAATAGCCACCATTTTTTATTCCCCCTACCTATACTTGGCAGACTCATCAATTTTGACTAGTAATTATACATAGTTTCCATTAATGTAATCAAAATTGGGGTGAGATAACTGCACTTTTTCTCCTCTTGGGGTCTTGTACAACCATACATGTCCCTCCAAATCCCATTCTACTAAATCAGTTTTAACACAATCCTCCCATCTACGCTTCGGTCTACCCCTCGGACGTTTACCTGTTGCTTCAGTGTTTTTTTTTTTTTTAAAACTTAAAAAAATATTTTTCATTAATATTATCAAAAATTGAGGTTAAATAACCGAGTTTTTTTCCTGGCCTCTTACACTGATATATCTACAAGAGAAGAGAGACTTAAATATCTATTAAGTTCATCCCTCGACCCGACCGCCACCCCGCGACTCGTTCACAAAGGCCCTACAGGGAGCCCATAACGTATTGTTCCATCGCCTCCAGGATCGGCCAACTTCTCAATATAATGACTCCAGTAGTAATTATTTCCAGCGGTGAGTCTCAACGGTGTTCTTAATTTCATTCTTCTGATATTAATCGGTTCGCGCCATGGGAGACAAGGATTCGTTTGAGTATCCTTCGTCTTGTCATCCATCGATAGTGGACATTAT
>NW_027109393.1:9350-9685 GCF_000696795.3 Halyomorpha halys
GTCTCGTGGCCGTCTTCTTTTCCTCATGTCCAATCTTATGCAAACAAGAACAAAACAATCTTTTGATGGAACAAGATGGATAAACGTTGATTCTTTGGTAGTAAAGATAGGATGCAATGAGCACAATTATTTGTCAGATATTTATCTCTAAAAATTATGGGGGAAACAAATTAAAAAGAACCTTTTTTAGACTTCATTCTTCCTATTATAACTAACAGTTTGCCATTTTAATAATCTCAGAATATTTGTTTAAGATAAATCAAAGAAGGCCACCATTGTAGAAGAGGTGGTTGATATTTTTTCCAGGAATCCCAGAGAGCTGATGCTCTCATAGC
>NW_027109394.1:0-1336 GCF_000696795.3 Halyomorpha halys
GAAAAAATTTTGTATAAATTATATATATTTTTTTAAAATTGATATTTTAGAACCCCCTGTCGAACAGATCCACAACCTTGGACTACATTTGGACATTTGCACAAAATCCTTCGTAAAATCCTCAATGCTCTTTACTTTATCACAAATAAAATCATACATAAAGACCTTAATGTTCCCTATGTAACCGGTCTAGCCCGAACCAGATATCACTCCTTCCATTATAAACTCTCTAACTACTCAAACCCCCTAGTTTCTAACCTTGCATCCTCTTCCATTCCTGACAATCCTCCGAGGCACCTGAAAAGAAGATGGCCACGAGACCAGCTAATGTAAAATATCATTAGAGTGCTACAAATGGGTAGTTGCTATACACGCCTGTAACACTCCATTTTAACTAAGACCATATTTACTGAATGTATTATAATGTAAAGTTGTAAATAGCAATGAAGATATTAAAAAATTAGGTTTGAGTGGTTAGAGAATTTTCAAGGAAATTAAAATTGATTGTGTAACAGGTTCATAGCTAGTTAATAGTCGTTTCGGATACGCTTTGGTTTTTTTGTTACTTCCTTAAGATAACATTAATGTGGTATCTCATTCATAAACAATTAATGAATTGATGAACAATATTTTAACGTTCACCTCTTTGTAACTAAGCATTGGTAAAGATCAGACAAAAAAAAAATCCTAAATCAGAGAAGACATTACTACAAATTCGTTCTTCGGACGTTGCAGCGAATAATTGACGTTGATGGGAGAATGCAGTTATTTTTAGAATGTTCCTTCTGTCATTGATGTCCTTGGAGGCACAATCTTCGTTCATTTACCTGTTCATTGGCATAATTACACAGTGTTCTCGTTGTGTTTAGATGAATCATTGTTCTTTTCTTTTTTTTCTGATTTCTGGAGTGTTATATTTCTTTGTATGTTAGTTACCAGGTTTATTTTCCTCCTTGATAAGTTTATAGACATTGCTTAAAGGACTTTATAGTTAAATCCTGGCATAGATCAAAATCCATTGTTGAGATTTAGTTGAAAAGAAAGTTTCCGCGTGGTGAAAAATAAACCCTAAAAATTCATTTAATTATTATTTTAGTACCCTTGTCTTGTGTTATATCTAGCCTTTTGTGCATTAGACAACCAAAATCTTTAACGATCTGAAATTAAATGTAGGTGGTTGGATGAAATTCTTACCACTACACCATACTTATTTTATAACCTGTAATATAAATAAACTTTTTTTTTTTTTTTAATAATTTATTTATTGATATTTACAACTGTATACACATATATACAACAAGTAAATTTGCTGTAGGTGACATAGTAACATGATAAA
>NW_027109394.1:4191-5325 GCF_000696795.3 Halyomorpha halys
TATATATATTTATAAAATATGAGCTATTAACATTCACTGGTTCCCAAGATATAGATTTTTAAAAAGCAACATTTCATAAAAAATGCACTGAAAAATCAGAAGTGAAATTATCTTGAGAAATCTTTATTTCAAAAACCATTCGACGTACAGATTAGCAATGAAATTAAAGCTAGTTTAATGTACTATAAAGCACTTTATGACCTTTACCTTCGTAGGAATAGTAGTTTTCATGATATTTGCTAAAGTAAATTTGATTTATGAAAAACTTTATTTCAGAAACCATTGGACGTACTGACGTCTGTTAGCGCTCAAATTAAAGCTAGTTAAATTTACTACAAAATAGTTAATTATGTTTATCTTTGTAGGAGTAGTAGTTTTTATGATATTTGACAAAATAAACGCACAAAATGTTAATTTATAGTTGTTCGTATAAAATGTTGGCTTTTTGAAAAAATATATCTCTAAATCCATAAGCCAACACTCAAAATAAATGAAGTTTAACTTACTATAAAGTAGTTTATGACACTTATCTTCGTAGGGGTAATAGTTTTTATATTCACATATGAATATAAATTTGGCTAATGAAAATGTGCCCAAACAACTATAAACTAATTTATTTTAGCAAATTCACTGTAAACTATTACTCCTACGAAGATAAACATCATAAACTACTTTATAGCTCATTAAACTAGCTTTAATTTGAGTTTGATTTTTTATGAAATGTTTATTAGGGCTCATATTTTAGCAAATTTACACTACTTTAAATGACGTTCTCTTAGGTTTTTTTTGTGTTGTTCCTACTTTTTAAGATATAGAGCTCTGAATGAAAAATTTTAAGGTTTTGAAATATTAGATTTTTTTTATTCCCCCTCCCTATACTTGGCAGACTCATCAATTTTGACTGTTAATTATACATAGTTTTCGTTAAAGTAATCAAAAACTGGGGTGAGATTAGATTAGATTAGATTAGATTTTTATTCAGGGCGATCAACATCTAGGTTATTACACCCTTTTTACTTCATCGATCTTCTGGACTTATAGTTGAATGTAGACTATTTCCTTTTTACACTGGTCGGTATTGGTGGATTATATTTTAGTATAAAGTTGTGTTTCTTTGAGAAATTTTATTATTTT
>NW_027109395.1:0-8395 GCF_000696795.3 Halyomorpha halys
TTATAGTTATAACATTTAACATGGTAAAACATTTAACATTTAACACAACATCATGAATACCCCTATAATATTTATGTGTGTCCAAAAAACCTACTCTAAACGGATCAGCAACAAGTTTAAGCCAACTCGTACCAGCCAAAGCAAGCCACCCAGCCACATGCCACATGCCACGGCTTGGCCAACATATAGATCCGCCTTAAGTTTGTGTACGTCCACTGTGTGCGAAGAGTCCCAGGCGCCAATTATACTAAAACAACTTTTTCTTTTCGTACCCTTCATCATAATAAAGTTAGTACTTCA
Organism: Halyomorpha halys; assembly: GCF_000696795.3. Taxonomy (NCBI): domain Eukaryota; kingdom Metazoa; phylum Arthropoda; class Insecta; order Hemiptera; family Pentatomidae; genus Halyomorpha; species Halyomorpha halys. The sequence goes on from NW_027109395.1 coordinate 301, forward strand.
TACATATGTAATACATGAAATGTATTATGTATATTTTACTGAGTCGTCTAAAACTTTTTTTTTCGTACCCTTCATTACAATAGAATTATTGCTTCGTACATATATAATACATGGAATGTATGTACTCCTCTTCCTTTGATTGCTTTGTGGTATTATAAGGTGATGATATCAGTCCAGCTAAGGTGGAACAGTCTTGGTACAGTCCAAGGCCACGCCATGGAATTAATGGAGAGTAAAGGGTTAGTTCCAAATTTTTTTTTTCTTCTAAACCCCATGGGGTTTATTTATATGGGTATTTTATATTTATACTTATGGGTATATTTATAGATAGATTGATCTATGGGGATAGATAACAAGAATGCGTGGATTTGTGCGTTTAATTATAATCCATTATATGATAGGAAAGAGGAAAGGGATACAAAACGACGAAAACGGAAAAGTGGAATGAGTCGACTGTTGGATGAAGGGCTCATCAGGTTTCGTGTAGTTAGTAGTCAGTAAGTTAGTAGTCCTCAAACTGGCTGGAACGATTTGGCCTAAGCAGGTTGCCGATCCGTCAAGAGTCGGTTTTTTGGACACAGATCAAAGGGGTTCGTGAGAGCTCTCGTGTAGCATCTCCACCATTGTTCTTTGTCTAGTTGCAACTGAGAGCTGTTAGGAGGTTGAATGCGTTTGTTGTTACTTGTTATAATAAGTTTTATATTTAATTTCATTTAATCTCCTTTTTTTGTAATAAAAATAATATAATCCCAGGGCAATGGCTGAAACCACTTGTACGTCCGCCATGCTTGCCTTTCTAACACTGTCATGTGGACGGTCCGCTTGGACGGTTCCTGTTTTTACCGAACATTTGTACAAGCCTCCGATTCGTGGCGAGCGGCCAACATGTAGAGGCCCCTTAATATTTTTTGTGTAACGACCTCTCCTCGTGTGAGATTGTGACCAACCAACTCGCTATAAATATCTGTTTGAAAGTTAAGATAAGTAAAGCTACCACAGACGGCAGGTTTCCCGTTTGCTGAATTTTCCAACCAATCCTAACACTATCCTCACCACGTATGCAGATGACACATGTATGTTCGCAGTTAATAATAATCCTTTGATTGCATCCCAAACTCTCCAATACCTTATCACACCCCTCGAAGAATGTTGTCGTAATTGGAGGATTAAAATAAATTCCAACAAATTCCATCAAATCCCCTTTACCCTTCGTCGTAAACATACCGACTGTCCTACAGTCTCCTTCAATAATGTTGATCTTACCCCTGTAGAACAGATCCGTTACCTTGGACAACATCTGGACCAACGGCTACCCTGGAATCTTCAAACAAGACTGGAAAGACAGGAAACTGCACGTCGATTTCGACAGCACTTACTAGACAAATTGTGTAATCTACAAATTCATTAAAAAAGACTGATCTACATGACTGTAATAAGGCCAATGTGGACATACGGAGCTGAGATTTGGGGCTCCACTAAATCTTTGAATTCCTCTCGTATCCAATCATTGCAATCCAAGATCCTCTGTAAAATCCTTAATGCTCCTTACATTGTCACAGATAAAATCATCATCCATATGTAACCGATCTAACCTAAACCCGATATCACTCCTTCCATTATAAACTCCCTAACTACCCAAACAGACTAGTTTCTAACACTCCAATTTAACTGAGATCAAATTTACTAAATATATTATAATGTACAGTTGTAAATAGCAGGAAATAATAAAATAAAATAAAAAATAAAAATAGTGTTACTGGGGTAAAAATGAAAATACTCAATAGAAAAGGTCCAAATGTTACAGAAGTCTGGAATGTATATGTATAGAATAAATGTGTGATATGTGTGTCGACTCATGGTCTTAGTAAACTTGTTTGGACTGTAGACCAGGAGGAAGAATTTGGACCAAGAACTTTGGTATTTCCTCTGTGGATCTAGGAGCCAGCGGGATCAGGGGCGCCTGCTCGGCCAACCCGACCTACAACTTGGCCTGCCTCGATGAGGCCATTCCATTCCCCGTCGAACGGCTCCCGGAGTTCGTGGGCGATTCCTGTTTCGACTCCACCGGCCGGTCCATCAAGCACAAGGTCTTCTTCGCAGCTGCGGATTTCTTCAACAAAATAGTAACGGCCGCTAGAAATAAATACGAGATAGCACCCGAAAATAAGGACCTATTGAGCTTTTTCAAAGAGAAGATACAAGAAGTTGTTCCTCTGTTCCCTGCACCAGATCAGAAAGCTGCCGAAGTGATGCTATTCAGCCTAGCCAATGATGTGCGACAGACGTTAGGAACGCCCCTACGCACCATTCCCCTCAACAGGTACGGGATGTGGAAAGCCTTCCCTGGCGGAGTTGTGGCTGTTCATCCAGGAATGTCGAGAATACTCAACCCATTATTAAGGCTCGTTTCACCTGACCGGATCAAATATGGTAAAATAGTCGAAAAAATAGTGTGGACGCAGGTGGGTCCCAATAGACCACGGGCGGTAGTTTCCATTAAAGGCGATACTTTCGAAGAAGCGGACTATGTTATCGTAACATTACCTCTCGGGGTCCTCAAAGAAACATGCGAGGCCATGTTTCAACCACGCTTGCCCCCAGAGAAGTTAGCAGCTATCAAAATTTTAGAGGTGGGGCATCTGTCAAAAATAATACTAAAGTACAAGAATCCGTTTTGGATCAAAGGAGAAGGGACTATAAGGTTGGGCTGGGATAAGAAGCAAGTGATAGAGCGACTTCATTGGACCAACTGCATCAGTACTATCGAAGAGTGTCCCACGGCAAACGACGTATTGACAGTAGTTGTTTCTGGGCCGGAAGCCGTTCAAGTAGAGTGCTTGGACCCATGTCAGTTGGCCAAAGATGTGACTGGTTTGTTGAGACGATTTCTGGAGAACTGGACAATCCCAATGCCGGTGCAGGTGTACTGTACCCAGTGGAAGAATAATCCCTTCTTCAGGGGAGCTACTACATTCATAACAATGGGTTCGAGTGAGAAGGATCTCGTGAAGATGGCGAGGCCACTGGCAGAGCGGGGAAGACCACCGACGGTTCTGTTCGCGGGGGACGGGTGTGTGCCGAACATGACGGGGATGTGCTCGGCCAGGTTGAGCGGCGTTCTGGAGGCGGAGAGGATTCTCAAGTTGACCAAATGTTTCTGCGGCCCCCCACCAACTCACTGGCTTCCCAGTAGAACCTGTTGAGCAATTCGTGCTTCGTGACTCGATAAAAATTTAATAAATACAATTATCTGGATTACTTTTGTTATTTATGAATATAATAATGTTTATCTGGGCCGCCCATAGCTCAGTGGTTAAGACACAGCCTTACCAATTTGATGTCTATTGGTGGTGCCGGTTCGAATCCGGCCTGGGACGTCGACTTTTTTCATTGCGTGGCGGTCCCACAAAATGAAGAACTTTGACCCCCAACCATGGTTAGGCAGTATAGGACTCCAATGGGAGTCTTGGCCGAAAAAAAAAAAAAAAAAATGTTTATTATGGTTACTTAACTTTAAATGGGTTTCAAAAGTTAAACAGTTGGCTGCTTATAGTCCAAAATCCTTACTGCTCCTTACTTTGTCACAAATCAAATAATCCATCAGGACCTCAATGTCCCATATGTTGCCGATTTGACCAGAACCAGTTACCAATCCTTCCATGATGAACTTCACAATCACCCAAACATACTCGTTTCTAACCTGGCTTCATTATCTAACAATCCTCCTAGGTGTATGAAGAGAAGATGGGCTCGAGATCTTCTCTTTTAGAAATGTTTTTGGAGTTCTATCAATGGATAGATTCTCCACATGTTTGTTTCTTGTCATAATATCACTTACAGAAAATTTACTTTATGTGTATATATCTATACAGTTGTAAATAACGATAAATAAATTATTTAAAAAAAATAAATATTTACACAAACTTCGACAGACGGATATTTACCCACTGTTAAATGGATTCATGTTTTGTATATATTTTTTAAAATAAGCATCTATAAAAAACATTATAAGGAATTATCCTCTCCATGGATTGAAAGTGGACTACTCTACTAAGTTAGAGAGAAATACTTTATATATCTATGCTGCCTAAATACATTAGGAAGCTATCTCACACAGCATACTTATTCATCCGTAATCGGACATATATAAATTACACATACATGGTATAATCAGAAAAAAAGAGATACAATAATAGGATATAATAAACAATTTTTTTCACCCCTACAGTTTCCTTTTACAATCCATTTCGGCCTGTACAACAAATACAAATGTTTCATTCATTCTTATTTTTCTTTCTCATTTCTGCTCCTCCAATTTCACCCTTTTACAATTATTCAATTCAACCGATCAACAAATTCGCTCTCCGAAATTCACCCTCCTAGACCCATCATTCATAGTCACAGCAGTAGATCAGTTTACCAAAAACAAACAAATAGATTCATTTTACGAGAATTAGACTAACACATAGATTAAAAGGAAACTATAATAAAAAAAACAGTTATAGGAAACACTTGAATGGATAAATAAGTTTAAAAAAAAACAAAAAAAAAAATAGTATTAATAAAATAAAATAATTTAATGAATTAATACGTTAATAGACACAAATAGAGAGGTCAACATATTAAAATAAGAGATCATTACTTGATAGTAATGAGGACTTACTAGCAATAGTCTCCTTGGCCTGAGCAAGCTCTTCCTCCAGCTGAGTGATCCTCGACGGTCCCGGGATCTCCGTAGAGGTCCCGATAGCGCCGGAAGCAGAGACTAGTTTCCGGAGCTCAGAGACTTCCCGTTTGAGCCGTTCGTTTTCAAGCCGCAGCCTGGTACCGGCATTTCCGCTCAAATTCTCCAGCTCTTGAACTGCGCAGATTAACATAATTAACATTCATATTAACATAATTAACATTCATATCATATCAGATGTGTTTTTAAAATAAGCAGAAAAATAATGCGTTCACGAATAATTAGGCGTGTAGCTTCATTAAAATTAAGAAAATTTTCAGGAAAGCGATAAAACAGAAAAATAGGAAATTTTATACATGTCACACTACATGAAGACTCTACCTCTTGCTCCAGTCTAATTGACAGATGTTGACAATCTTTTAGAGAAACTTTTTGGACCCGATTGGAGTATTGTCTGGTGTGAGTGGTCTCAAAACCATATCAAGGCCTCTTGTAAAGGAAGTCAAAGATAAATGGCAATCTTTTTAGAACGAAAGCCCAATGAATAAATTAAAAATTATTAAAAAGGATGTGAAGTCCTGGGGCACCTCCAGTGGTAAATGCCGTAGAGAGGAAGTTGTCCTAACTAGGCTGAGAATAGGTCACACGAGGCTCACCCACTCCTCTCTTATATCAAAAAGAAACGCCTCCGAACTACCAGTATTGCAATAACAAATTAACAATAAGCCATGTTTTCCAACGATGCCCATATTTTACACCACACCTCAATAGCTTGGGACTAAGCCAAGATATCTCAAAAAACCATTGGAGACGATGATAAGGCAATAGAATTGATGTTTCAGTTTTTAAAATCACAAAATTTACTGACAAAAATATAACTAGATCGGAAGGAAAAAAAAAAAAAAAATCAAATTAAAAATTAAATAAAATTTAACGAATATTAGCAAAATTAAATAAAATATAAATGGCGTAATGACCAATGAAGTTTGGCGCCACTAAACAACCAAACAAACCATATCAAGGCTTCCAATAAAGTTAATATTTTTCAAAAATAGAATTCAGACTGATCTTATGCAATATAAATGTTTTTAAAAATTTATTTAAATTTACCAGTAATGAATTATAACCGCAAATTTTGATTTATCCTTACTTATACGTTTATCGTTGGCCACGCTCGGCAGAGAAGGGGGTTAGTTAAAGTCAAATAAAAAAAAATATAATCGCAAAAGGAAAAAAAACAAAACAAAACAATAAAGAATAAATTACTCCTTAGGCGCGACGTTATTTTTCTTGGAAATAGCTGAAACCCCGAAGCATTATGCCCACAATATAACTAAAATATACCCCTATATAAACAATAGTTGAATTATGACCACTGGCGAATACCTTTACATGTAGATAACAGAAAACCTAGGGGTGTTACCTACCCACCTGTTGAATTATCGTAATATTCCGGAAACAACAAAAATACAGGTAAATTAATAAGTTGAAAGCAGAGAAAGAACAGCAGAACTATATGCACAAAAGTTTAATAATAATAAGAAATATATTTACACGTAATGGAAAAGGAAAAAAAAAAGAATCCTTATCAATTAATAAAACAATTAAAACTTATAGGTTGACTTAACCTTAACTTAAATGCTTAACCTTAATAACTAAATTTACATTATTATTCTCTTATCCAGGACATGCTAAAGAAACGTCACTGCACTATATCCCCACTTCTAGTCTTAATGACCGTCCATTGAAGTAAAACACCATAATTTTGAAAAACAAAACATATATGACAACATTTCTCATATGGTGATATTCCAGTTCAAACAGTACAGACATAGGGCCTTTAAACTATTACCACTTCACATTGAACAATCGTAACGTGTTCCGAAATCAAACTGTCACCTTCACTAAACCAAAACCCACTCGTCTGAAAATACGTGTTCCAAAATCAAAACTGTCGCCTTCACCAAAAACAAAACCCACTCGTCTAAAACATATCGCTCGTGTTTTTGTTTTCACCATGACAACCGTAACACCTCTTGTCTACACAGATCTAGCCAGTGTTTTTATTTCACCATGGCAACCGTAAAAGAATGTCAAGTTATTGGAATGAACTCAGTATTATGTTTTATAGAGACGTGGCTAAGAGAAGATAATTTCGTACATTATTACACCCCACTCTGTCCATTCGGCAAAAGTTATTTCAACTATAGTTTGTACCACATCCTCCTACATTGTTCCACCTTTAAAAAAAAATAGAAAGTACGTCTTAAAGCCATCCGTATCTTACGACTAACAAAACATTGAAATTTGATTGCGAAGCCAAATTGAACAGACTATATATTTCCATTGTAATAGTATGTAATAAATTTAATTTTGTAAGTGTTATGTAAATTCTATTATGTAAATACTTTTCGAAGCCAATTAATATCTTCATTTATATCACACTTTCGTTTATTTAAAAGAATTCTCATTATTTTAAGTTAAATATAATGGAGTAATGAATATTATGTTAATAGTTGTGCATTATCCAGTCTGTTTTTATTTATTGTTTTGTTATAGAGAACTTTTTATATCTTTGGTTATTGTTTTTGTAATAGAGTACTAGACTCAGCTTTTGTTTTATAATTCTATATTGAGTTATGAATTTGTACAAGACATTGTCTTTCATAAATAAAATTAAATCTAATCTATGGTCTGGTGTGACAAGTCAATAACTATGAGACTAAAAACGCTCTTATACATTTTTTAAACAATAATTATTCCTTCATTTTTTGTGCAGTGGGGATTTTTAATTAATTTTATCTTGTTTTCAAAATCAAGTTCTTTTCAAATTTTCATTTTTCATTTTCGAGTGGTTTGAATTGATCTTGTTTTATTATACTTTTATCACAAGTTCAGATTTTTTCCTGAAATTTCACCAAGAAATAAATTTGCGTATTATTTTACTAATTAAAACTGTATTTCTGATTTTCCTCAATATTATTTATTATTCAGAGTAATACATTGCAAATAGTGGTTAGTCACGGAGTTTGGGTCAAAACCAGCTCGATCCAAAATTTATATTTTAATTCCAGAAGACCTAAAATTATTGAAGTATTGAAACAACTTTTCTTTGTCTTGTACATAAGTTATTTTATTTTTATGATGAGATCAGTTTTGCTTTCTACTATAAAAAAAAAATATTATTTGGACATACGGAGTTGAGCTATGGGGCTCCAAAAAACCATCTAATTCCTCTCGAATCCAATCCTTACAGTCCAAAATCCTTCGTAAACTTCTTAAAATCCTTAATCCTTACTTTGTCACAAATCAAATCATCCATCAGGACCTCAATGTCCCCTATGTTGCCGATTTGGCCAGAACCAGATACCAATCCTTCCATAATAAACTTCCCAACCACCCAAACCAACT
>NW_027109395.1:9520-11281 GCF_000696795.3 Halyomorpha halys
CTTCATTTACCAAATTTATATTCATATGTGAATATCATAAAAACTACTACCCCTAGGAAGATAAGTATCAGAAACTACTTTATAGTAAGTTAAATTTCCTTTATTTTGAGTGTTGGAAGAGATATGTGCGTCTTATGGATCTAGAGATATATTTTTTCAAAAATCCAAACTTTTATACGAACAACAAGAAATTAACATTTTGTGAGTTTATTTTGTCAAATGTCCTAAAAACTACTAGTCCTACAAAGATGAACATTATTACCTATATTATATTAAATTTAACTAGCTTTAATTTGAGCGCTGGCAGACATCTGTACGTCAAATAGTTCCTGAAATATAGATTTCTCAAAATAAATTAGCGAACTTCTAATCTTTCAGTAGATTTTAAAGAAATTTTGCTTTTAAAAAGCTATATCTCGAGAAATATTGGACGTAAATAGCTCTTTTAAGGCTAATATTTCAGCAAATTTACTCTTCTTTAATAATGTGCTCTTATAAGTTACAAAGACATTATATGTTTCTGAAATCAAATTAGTTAGTATTTAATAAAAAACCAATAAGGAAGGTTTAATGTATAGATTAAGTAGTGCTATTTGGTTGCATTTTTATTATTATTTTTAAGTTAAATTTCTTTTATTTTGAGTGTTTCGCAGATATATGTGCGTTTAATGGAGAGAGAGATTTTTCTCAAAAATCAAAAATTTTATACGAACAACTAGAAATTAACAGTTTGTGAATTTATTTAGTCAAATATCATAAAAACTGCTACTCCTACAAAGATAAATGGTATATACTATTTTGTAGTAAATTTAACTAGCTTTAATTTGAGGGCTGACAGACATCTTTACGTCCTATAGTTTCTGAAATAAAGTTTTTCGAAACTCAACCTTATTGTCTGAACAACTATAAATCAATTTATTTTAGGAAATATCATGAAAAATACTATTTCTACGAAGGTAAACGTAATAAACTACTTTATAGTACGTTAAAATAGCTTTAATTTGAGTGCTAATAGACATCTATACGTCAAATAGTTCCTAAGATATAGATTTCTCAAAATAAATTAACTAACTACTAATCTTTCAGTCGATTTTTAAGAGGTGTTACTTTTTAAAAAGCTATACCTCGAGAACTATTGGACGTAAATAGTTCTATTAGGGCTAATATTTCAGGAAATTTACTCTTCTTTAAATAATGTTCTTTTAGGTTTTCTAGAGTTTGTAGTTTTTAAGATATAGAGCTCCGAATCAAAAATTAACGTTTTTTTAAGGTTTTGAAACAGCCGCCATTTTTTATTCCTCCTACTTGGCAGACTCATCAATTTTGACTTGTAATTATACATTGTTTTTATTAAAGTAATAAAAAATTGGGGTTTAATAACTGCCTTTTTTTCTTCCCGGCTCTTGTACTGTACCGCTTGGCAGCATGAAGTATTTATCGAAAATTGTATATATGTATATATGGCTTATATATTAAACTTAATTAAGACTAAATCATCACCAAACATTTTTCTGTTATACTTTTGTTTTTTCTCCTGTTTATTAGCTCTTTATCACTTAAATTATCCATCCCTGCATTTACTTATATTTATTCATCTATGTTTTATTATCATTCACATTTACTTTGTCTTGTTTTTTGGTAAACTGGTATTTCTCATGTTTCTTTTAACTTATCATTATATTGATTGTTAACATTCCATATTATTTTTTTTTCACTTATTTCTATACTTTATTATTTATTTTTAATCTTTTTATGTACTTC
>NW_027109395.1:12394-12767 GCF_000696795.3 Halyomorpha halys
ATTATTATCATATTTTTGTATCTTTCTCTTATGATTTTTCATTTTTCGTCATATCTTTATCATTACTTCCTGTATACGCTACGTATTCAAAATTGAAATAAAACCGTTGGGAGGAGCCAGCTCCCCACTCCTCCACGCTTCCGCTTTATTGTTGCCTACTGTTCACCCGTTTGCTTTGAACAGGTAGGTTGTTTTGACTTTTTCTTTGCTAATTTATTATCATTTTATATCTTTATTGTTACTTATTTATGCATAATTATTATTTTTTCATGACGTTTAGTTAATCTCAATTTTTTTTTCCTTCCCTGTATTGTTTTTGTTTTATGTACATCTCCTGTATTTTTTAACAGTATATTTTACGTATTTTTATATA
>NW_027109395.1:15127-16020 GCF_000696795.3 Halyomorpha halys
ATTTTATACCTCTGTTATTTTACACTTATGTTTTTTCTTTTTTTCCTTTTTGTAACTATAGTGTTTGTATCTTTTTTAGCCCTGACGAAGCCCTGGAACTTGGGGGCGAAACGTTGGCTCAATAAAATAGTATAATTATCTACTATTTGAGTTTTTTTTTACCGCACCCAGACCATATTCCATTCATAAATCTCTACCGTTATAACCTATGAAGGGTCAGGGGTTCAAGAAAGTACTGTTACTAGACTAACGGTTGTGCAAAGAGGTTATTTGGTCACAAGCACGCTCGACCGATAGATTTTTTCCCAAACAAGAGTATTTTATGAGGCTTGATGGACTCCCGGTTACAGTAACAATAAATAATCATTTGTCACAGTATTCGAATCCGAGTTTCCGAGCCCGAAAATACATTTAAAAAAAAAACCCTTGAAAATAAATTTTCATAGAAACACAAATATAAATTTTTTAAAGTAATTTTGATTTTGTTTATTTTTAAAAATATTACGAGTAAAATTAATAAACCTTGAATGGACAAAATATGAAAGAATTTGATCATTTTTTTTTCCGCAGTTATTATGACAATAGTCAGATTTTACTTTCCATTACCTTTATGAAATATTTAGTAAGGGGGTCGTGATCTTGAATAATAAATAAATATCTGCTCTGAAACGCACTATTTTATCTCAAATAGTATGGTAGTAAATGAAATCTGTTTCATGTTGTGCACTAGGTTTTTTAAAATCTGCTGTAATCAACCATAGTTCACTGAGCTTGTTAATATAAGGGGTATTCATGATCTATGTTAAAGCGTGTTAAATGGAAAAACTCATGTTAAATCGAAAAAAATTGTCTTCTTTTACCGTGGTAAAACGAAATAACATTTAACATGGCTG
>NW_027109395.1:19625-20150 GCF_000696795.3 Halyomorpha halys
ACACTGAGCCATGCCACTCCCCATAGTATTCATGTAGTATCCGTACATAAAAATATTAATACTACAGAATGCGGATTATTAGTCATATAAAATTTATAAAAAAAAAATTTAAAAAAAATGTAAATATATGGTTTTCTGACATTTGTTATATTTTCAATTATGTTTTATAAATCAATATTTTAGGTATACTTCATTTTATTACTGGAATAATGCTGAGTGACCGGGTGTATCAATAAGTGGAATTTGGTCCGGGTGCGGTCAGTTAAAACTCAAATAGTAAATTGGTGTACTATTTTATTAGAGCCAACATTTCGCCCCACGTTGCAGGGATAAAAAGATACAAATACTTGACAGAATTTTTTTTTTGTAACTATGTCTAGTGTTGTATCTTTTTTAGCCCTGACGAAGCCCTGCAATGTGAGGCAAAACATTGGCTCTAATAAAATACTAAATTAGTGTACTATTTGAGTTTTAATTGACCGCACCCGGACCAAAATCCATTTATTAATTTTATTACTTAAGTTG
>NW_027109395.1:23460-23862 GCF_000696795.3 Halyomorpha halys
CAAATGGTTTATGAGATATAGATTTTTCAAAATAAATTCACAAACTATTGATCTTTCACAACATTTTTATGAAATATTGCTTTTAAAAAAGCTATATCTCGAGAACTATTGGACGTAAATAACTCTATTAAGGCTTACAGTTTAGCAAATTTACTCTACTTTAAATAATGTTTTCTTAGATTTTCTAGTTTTGTTGATAGTTTTAAAGATATAGAGCTCCAAAAGAAAAATTAATTATTTTTAACTTTTTTAAAAAGCCAACATCGACAAATTCACTCTCCCGAATTCCCCTCTCAGATACTCCCCAGTGACCCACTAAAGAAATTCACTATTAGACGGCAATGTGTGATCAGACCAGTAATGATAGTCACAGCAGTAGATCAGTTTACAGTAGAACAAAAA
>NW_027109396.1:0-4378 GCF_000696795.3 Halyomorpha halys
AGTGACCCGCTAAACAAATTCACTATTAGACGGTAATGTGAGATCAGACCATCATTCATAGTCACAGCAGTAGATCAGTTTACCAAAAACAAACGAATAGATACATTTGACGAGAATAAGAATAACACATAGATTCAAAGGAAAATATAATAAAAAACCGGTTAGAGAAAACACTTGAATGGATAAATAAGTTTAAAAAAAAAAGAATAGTATTAATAAAATAAAATAATTTAATGAATAAATACGTTAAAACACACAAATAGAGAGGTCAACATATTAAAATAAATAAAACAAAGAATAATCTCCGAGCTAATTCCCATGCAGGTGATAGTGTATGATCCCCAGGGAGTCCAAAATAATATTTTCTGCCAAGAACGCAATATCCCCAATGCTAACACCTAGGCCTTCTAAGAAGCTCCTTGTTCTATCTGGTATTGTTCCGCGAGATCCAAACCAGAGGCCTCTCACGATGAACTCTCTCTCTCCAAAGGTCTCGCGGAATTTTTCCTTAAGGATAGTATAATAATAGTAATTTAATAATTTAATTCAGAAGTTCACCTCACTAACAATCTATGGATATTTTTAAAGCAGATATACAATAATATTCCATCTCTTTTTAACTGATAAGGTTATTTTTTTTTTTAATAATTAATTTATAATTCAATGGTCTCCTACTGTATGAATGGTTGAGAAAGAAAATCAATTATGTAAAGGAAGAGTGGAGCTAGTCGGGTGCTTGGAGTTTGATATTGTCAAAAATTAATGTTAATATTAACAATCACTTTTTTTATTTTTCAGGACCATATGAAATTTCATTTAAAAAAAGAACCTAGTGCTCCAGAAATTTTGGATGTACCCAACATTCAAACAGTTGATTCACTTTCAACTTTTCAAAATGAAACAACATTAATGAGGTAAGTATTTTAAAAAATCTTTTGTTGGCTTACTTAATTACTTAATTTTGAACGTTTTCGTAGGTATTTATTTTAGTAGGTCTGTTCAGGAGGATTAAGCTAGAAACATCTTCATATCCTCGGCTGGATCTTATCTTGAATTTTTTTAAGGGATAAATAAATCATAATTAACATTTAACTTGATTTATATTGGAATATTGTTAGTTGATTGTATCTAATTAATGATGGTAGATGGTCCGGATAGAAATAAAAAAATTAACTCAATATTTCAAAACTACTTTTGCACTAACATTTCGCCCCACTTTGCAAGTGTTCGTCAGGGGTAAAAATAAGATATAAACTATGAACCAAAAAACATTGTAAACAGGGTAAGATATAAGATGACATGTTGTGCAATGTAAACTATAAAATATAACATAAACCATAGTCCTATCTTAATTAACACTATATTTCATGCATTAACCCTTTCACTCCCTGTTGGAAAATAAGTCCCCACTTAAGAAATAAGATTGCTTCCTCATACCACTTGGGCGCCTTGCCCCTACCCCAGGGAATTGATTTGAAATTGAAGAATTGACTTGTTATTGTATACTCCTGAAGAAGAAAAAAAAAAGAAGTTTACTAATTTCATCTCTTTTGATGCTTACTCGTTTATTTAATTGATTTTTTTTTTTTTGTAATCTTCAATATTTTCCTGTTTTTTGGATCCTAAATAATAGAATACCTGAAAAAGTACTTGATTGATACAGTATTTAATAATTCTTCGCAGTCGGAACTCAAAAAGGGATCTGAAATATCTCAGTTAGACTAAGTACCAGAGCCAAACAATCTACTAACTCACTTCTCCAATAAATTCCCTAGATGGTAAAAAAGAAAGGAAAGATACATACATATTCATCCCAAAGCCAGAGAAAATTTTCCAAAATCATGATGTACACAGTACTTTGCCAACCTAAAGTTTAAACAAACAGGAATTTATTTAATTAGTTGATGTAGTTTTGAAACAATTTTTAAACTTCATGACAGATTTGAAATGATTTTACAATAATGTCAATTTATTAATTGTGCATATTGCAGGACTATAACAGAAAAAAAGAAGGTGAGATTCGCAGGGAGACCTCCTGCTCGAAGGCTAACTGATGAAGAGACTAAAGTTCTCTCTGCTATTGACTCTAATAATGCATCAATATCCGAGAAAGTTTTGTTACAGTCATTGATTGAAAAAGAAAAATATGAACATCCTGTAAGATTTTTTTACATAATAGTTTTCCATTTATATTATTGGTTATAATTAAAATTTAAAAAAATTCATATTGTAACCCTGTTACTTTCATTTTTACACTGTTTGAACCAGCAAAGTGGTTTAAATCATTTCAATGGTTTATTGTCTGAAAAATAAGAAAAGTCTGTAGTCCTACTTAACCAATTGTTATTATTTTTTATTAAGATAAGATAGAAGCCATAGAAAGCAGCGGTAGCAGCATGTAGACGTGCCAGTCTACCAACCAACAGGTTTTCAGATCGAATCCCGGTCCCATCCGGGCTTTTTTCAAGCACAAAATAATGTAAAATTTACTCACAACCTCCCCCGGGCATTTGTGAAGCCCGTTAGCCAATAGGTGGCACACAAAAAAATAAGCGTGGAAGTGACGAACCCACCCTATGAAAAAACATGTCAAGAAACGTGCGATATATTTCCTAATACATCGCGCGAGGACTTAGGCCTCCATGGTCTGTTGCCCTTATAATAATAATAATAAGATAGAATTTATGAGATAAACCACTACTTGTTTCATACTTTTTTACTTGTTCAATACTTATCATTCATTCATTTTAGAATTCATATTTAAAATGTCATTCTTTATTTTCAATCCATCTAAAGATCCTCATAATAATTTTTTTCTTATGAGAATTCCTTTGTGTATAAATTCGTGTTTATGTGATGCTGTTATTCTTGACATGTTCTTCCTTGTCTCTCATTGGTTTAACCTGCTCCAATGGCGGTTAACGTAGATAGTAGCCACAGAGATACACAAAAATCAAATCAAATCATGGTGATGAAAGTGGTTAAATTTTGTTTTGAAGTCTCTTAAAACAGTTAGCTCAGTAATATATTTTAAGAGAGAGCAATTGTTCTTCTTCTGCCTCTGATTTCAACTTTTCTTTCTGTTGAAAATCTTAGAAACATAAATTACTGAATTTTTAAATTAATTGTTGCCATTGTGTTACTATTTAGTCAGTATTTATTATCACATCAAAATATAACTTACAATTTACTATTTAATGTCACAGTATTAAAAAAACACAATTTAACATGATAGTATTGTTAAATAATAACACTGCTAACTTTTTATTCCCAGAAGGAAATCTCCTCAAATAGAGCAAAGAAAAACATTGTTCGCAGTTATTTTTTATTAATAACTTATATTCTTAATTAAAAAGCGATTGAAATTTTTAAAAGGTGGATGGCCGATGATTCTATTTTAATTATTATATATATTTAAATAAAGTTTTATTTTGATTGTGTGGTAATAATTAATAATAAACAATTTCACATGAATGGTAATATTCATAAATTATACTGACAATTTATTAACATTTATTTCAAATCCATTGCCACCTGAATATCATCATTTATAAATTAATATTTTCCTTATTTTTATTGAACAAAAAAATCTTCCATTAATAATTTTTTAATTTGTTATGAACTAGGTTAAAGAAGAGCCAAGGGCACCTGAGAGACACCAGCACAAGTGTAAATATTGTCCTAAAAGCTTTAAGAAACCCTCTGACCTGACCAGGCACCTTAGGACACACACCGGAGAGAGGCCATTCCAATGTACATCCTGTCACAAGCGGTTTTCCATTAAATCTACAGCATCAAGTCACATGAAAACTCATACCAAGGACAGGTCTTTCTCTTGCTTTATCTGCTCCAAGAACTTTGCTACGACTGGTAGTCTGAAGATACATATGCGACTTCATACTGGTAAGATTTTTAGATTTAAATATTTTATTAATATTAGTTATCATTTATAAGTTGATAATTTGCTCTATAATAATATTCTTTATTTATTCTGGTACTAGTCCCTTTAGAATAATATTACAGGCATCGATGAGAGGCATTGCATCCTTAGAGTATTGTACAAATTTTTCAAAATATAATTAAAATAATGAATTGGAAAAGAAAAAATAAACAGTAATTAGCAGAATATATAAAATGAAAATAGATCAAATGAAATAAAACCATCTATTATATCATGAATCATAAGGTGTCTAACATCTTATAAAATAAAATAAAAAAGAATCAAATACAAGTTAACTAAAAATAATTAACTAAAAGGTACAATTGCTGTATAATACATATTTACAAGTTTAAACGAAAATCAGTAATATCAAATGAAGAAAATAAATAATTAAATAAACCAACAAAAAAGGTTTAAAAAAATATACATATATATATA
>NW_027109397.1:0-772 GCF_000696795.3 Halyomorpha halys
GTTTCACGCCATTTTTTATTTCAGGCGCTTTTTAAACATTGCACTATTAAACTGTCTTAATAGTCTCTTCTTCCCGTTTAAAGCAAATATTTCAAAAGTGTTATAGGACTGTCGCTCCTGGGGCTCTTATTGGGACGGGTTCAGCCGGGAATGATAATCTTTTTTTTGTGTTATTATCTCCTCTTGTGAGGTTGTGACATGTCGTAGATCGACTAAACTACTCCCTATAATTATCTGTTTGAGAAGTCAGATAAGTAAGGTTACCATGGAGAGCGGGAGTGGAAGGTTCAAATCTGTACCCATGGAAGGTCCGGGGTTTAGTTCTAGAGTTTAGTAAGGGAGTGCTGTTACTAGACCCACAACAGGTGGTGGTCTGGTCAGAATCACGCTCGACCCTCCAGATTTTTAACCAATGAAGGGGACCCAAATTA
The DNA here is from genome assembly GCF_000696795.3 of Halyomorpha halys. Taxonomy (NCBI): domain Eukaryota; kingdom Metazoa; phylum Arthropoda; class Insecta; order Hemiptera; family Pentatomidae; genus Halyomorpha; species Halyomorpha halys. Next base: position 432 of record NW_027109397.1, read on the forward strand.
GAAGGCTGGGTGGACCCCAGGAGGGCTCCAGGACCCACAGGAGTTTACCCACGCTACAAATTTCTGCCCTGCCGGATTCGAACTCAGGTCCTTAGAGTTAGTAGCCACAGGCCTTACCCCGCGGCTACCCGCACCCCACATTGCTCTATTAAACTATCTTAATTTAATTATATCTTAATTACTACTACTACGCTATCGTCTTGAATAGCCCTCGTGAAGCCCTGCTAAGTTGGGTTAAACGTCAGGCAATAAATAGTTAAAAACTGTTTTTTTCTTTAGGGTTTTGTTCTTTTTTTTACCACAACCATGACCACTTTCTTCATATCTTAATTTAGTTTTGC
>NW_027109397.1:2872-3638 GCF_000696795.3 Halyomorpha halys
AGTTATAATTGGAGAAGTTCGTCGGGGGGTGCGGTCAGCAAAGAACAACATAAATTAACAAAACCATATTTATTTATTTTATGCCGACGTTTCGAACTGAGTTTTAGGTCTTCATCAGGGCTATAGAACAAAAGAGATAACAACAACATTTAGAGTAACTTACAATTGAAATGGAACAGTACACAAACAAATTTAGAATTATACAAAATATTGAATTGAATCATAAATGATAAAAAATTGATAACTGATAATTGACCGCACAAACTTCTCCAATCATTAATGTAACATCAATTTTTTATCATTTATGATTCAATTCAATATTTTATATAATTCTAAATTTGTTTGTGTACTATTCATTTTCAATTGTATGTTTCTCCAAATGTTGTTGTTATCTCTTTTGTTCTATAGCCCTGATGAAGACCTGAAACTCAGGTCTAAACGTCGGCATAAATTAGATAAATATGGTTTTGTTTATTTATGTGGTTCTTTGCTGACCGCACCCCCCGACAAACTTCTCCAATCATTAATCTACGGTCAACTATTTACACCTCAGTTAGTTATAGTTTACATACAACGTCGTAACTGTCTAATGAAATTAACTGAAGACTTTTCTATGGAATATGATGTACTTTAGAATGTTATAATAGTAGGATATATTTTGTGTTGTATTTTTATTTGACTTTCTAAAGTGATTTAAAGTCAGTGAATACCAATCCTATGCTTTGGAAAAGTACTGATCCAAGAAACATTCCATCTTCCTCATGAC
>NW_027109398.1:0-1246 GCF_000696795.3 Halyomorpha halys
AGGTAATTCTTTGCATAAATCTATGAAAAACATATACATGTTTAAAGGTTATAAATTTTGACTAGAAAGTGATTTACGCACACAAAAAAAAATCAATATTCCTTCTTTTTTGTACTTGTTTTTATTTATTGCTTATTTATTATTATTATAAACATCTTATAATTTCTTAATGATCAGAAGCAACATAGAATCTCGAACATAAACTATGTTTGTGGTAATTTTTCAATAATTATGTGGTAACTAATGAATAAATAAAATTAATATAATTAATAAAGAAGGCTTAGATTAGGGGGAGGTTCGATAAATTCAATTCAAATTATCTTTTTATGTATATCTCCAACCACTGAATATCGAATCTTCATAGCAATATTTAGTACAATCCTCCCATCTACTTTTCAGCCAACCTATCGTTTTAGCCTGATAACTCTTCTTTACAGCGTCCTTACAACTTTAAACTCAAATTACTGTTTTGTTCACTTCAATTATTAGTGGAATGCAATATTGATTATTATATATATATTTTTTTACTTGTTAGGATTTAAGATACGGAAATAATATATATATGCTTTAAAGTATACTTACTTGACATCAGCATATTTAATGTAATTAGTAGTGTGAGCATTCTCCTTAGATGATGGAGTGATAGCGCTTGTTTCTCTTCGTTAGGTCTTACTATCTGTTCTCCTGGTCATGGTATCAAGAACGTCGTTCCATTTAACTATTTCTTTAGTTCTTCAAGTAGGTTATCTCTGTCTCTTTCTTCATATACTCTTATTATCAACCGTTGTAAGACCTGAAAGCTACTATAAACATTCAAATGGTTATAAAACCTAACATTATTTCGAAAAATATCAATGTCTAATTTCTTTAAACGGTACTTAATAGGTAAATCGTAATAGTAAAAAGAAAAATTTAATTGCATTAAATTCCCTAAAGTACATTAGCATTAGTTCAGCAAACTAAATTCTCTTATCGCTTTCCAAAATGGCAACGTATGTATATTTGTCTTTCCCTTGAATACGCCATCACACGAACTTCGTACTGATGCAAAGTTAAGCGTTCCGCAGTTCTTCTATTTTTTTTTTATTTCGCCATTTTTCTGAACCTTATAGAAAATATAGAGCTTCTTTATATTATCTTCCGTAGCAGGTAATTATCAAATTTTAATCATGTGTCCGCAAAGAAATAAATATTATGAAGAAAAAATTACAGATATAATTAGGGAAGATTAGAAATCTTATGAAAA
>NW_027109398.1:3101-4903 GCF_000696795.3 Halyomorpha halys
CATTTAACACGCTTTAACATAGATCATGAATACCCCTAGTGTGGGTCGAAACGTTGGTTTCGATTGAAACCTGGATAGTTGAAAACTTAAATGCATTGTTTTGATTTCCTGAACGCAACCCTATCCGTTTCCTTCTAAAACTTAATTTTGATTTTCCTGACTACAGACTTTATTAGACTTATATCATAAAAAATGTATTGTTTATCTTATTTTGGTTTTTTAAGTAGCACAGATAATCAAAATATAAAACACACATAAAAAACAATATATAGCAAATATAAAAAACACCCTCCCCACACTCTCCCACTTCTTTCATAAATGTAATTTTAAATAACTTGCATATGTTTATTTTCTTTTTTCCCCGCTCTTTCGTAATTTTAATATAGCTTACTCTCAGACTGCTTTTATTTTTTATCATTTAAAAGATTACGACTATAATAAATAAAAGGAAATACAGAATAAATGGAAAGTAAGAAAGATTTTTCTTCCCTAATTATTTTATTTTACTTACATATACGTTTTATTTATCAGTTTTTTATACCTTTAATTTTAAATAATTTTCTTTTCGTACTTATATTTACTTACTAAATTTCATATTCATATTTACTTTCATCGCATTTAATTATTGCTATTTTTACTACTAACTCCTTTTTGCTTAAACAACTTTATTCATTTATTCAGTTTTCTGCGCTTACATATTTAATTAATTATGTTAATATAATTTTTTTCTTCCACTTCTTTCATAAATGTAATTTTAAATATCTTGCATATGTTTATTTTCTTTTTTCCCCGCTCTTTCGTAATTTTAATATAGCTTACTCTCAGACTGCTTTTATCTTCTTATAATACTTAGTCTACACATTTTTTCTCAACACTATTCGTGTATTTATGTGCTCGTATTCTGTTATTTTCTATTTATTCTGATTTTATTCATAATGGTTTTTATCTTGCTGATGAAGGCCTGAAGTTCTGGCCGAAACTTTGGCATTAAAAAAATGTTTCGACTTATTTGTGTTTTTCTTCTACCGCACCCAACTATCTCCTCAGAGAATAATTATATATAATCCTAGACACACTAGTCATGTGAGCGTACATTTTCTATGAGAAGATATTTGGGTCAGCCTCCATTCCCTTTCCGATGCGCGTCAGAATCGAAGGCACTCCTTTCTTCGCAATCCAGGGCGACCTTCCTATCAGGGACAAGGCTCGGGAAAAGTGCACCGGCTTGTCTGCGACAGGCGCACGCGCTCTGCGGGATACTTTCTGCTTACTGTATAAGCTTTACAATGCATTTATAGAATGCGAGAAATATAATGAAGAAATTCGGGACAGTTTTGTATAATGAAGAACTGAACTGGAAAGCATTAACAAAACTTAGCATTAACTGCTTAGAACGTTTTGTAGCTAGTATTAACTCATGTCGCATACTGGTTGAATAACTGTCATAATCAAACGAGTCAACGGAAATGTTGACCGCAAAACGTCTTGAAACTCAAGACATTTACATCGTTCTCAAGAAATCGACACTCACAGTGTGGGAAATTAAATTTGTCCATTCAATAGATTTTTTATTGATTTTTTTCCGAATAAGAGTTTGGAAAATAAACTAATGTGTTTTCTGATCCAATGCTATGCTATTATATTGAATGGCATTGGTATTCAAGTTTAGAAATAATGTGTTAGTGATAACAATAGTACTCACAAAATAAAAAAAATATAATATAATGTTAAAAGAAAGCAATCTCTTTGAAAGGTTAGGTAATGGTTTTATCAGCCCAAACTGACTTTAACAGTGAAAAAGC
>NW_027109399.1:0-1430 GCF_000696795.3 Halyomorpha halys
TAGCTTATGGAACAAGTCTTCGTTGGTAAATATACGAGACATTTTCCGCGAGTTTCTGATCCTGAAAGTCTTGTAATCCTTATTTCTACTTTCTTTTGCCTCTTTCGACAATATTTCGACGGAGAGAATTAACTTCTGCACTATTTCAGTACAATGTAACAAAATCTTATGCACCGTGGATGACATGTAGTACCATGAATACTTTTCAATGCCCATTTCTGCTGTTTTGTTTTTTAGAAGAGCCGGAATTTTTCTGGGTCGATCATTGCATCTATTTTTTGCTGTAGGCAACGTGAAGTGTATGGAATATACATGATTCTGGTGTGTAATGGAGAGATACCAAATTTGAGAGCATTCACATTAAGAGGTTTATGCTAGATTTTTGCCAAGTCGTTCATTTCCTTTCTTTGCGGTGTTATGATCGGATAGGCAGACAACTTTTGTTCCTATCTTTACTATAACACTTCTAGTATGAAAAGTGACCCTCCACATCTCGGAGGAAGCCGCAGCTTTTTTTGTAATCCTATGATTACAGCTATCTGTTCTCAATCTTTATTTAAAATTCATAACTTACAATGTTGTAAAGCGCTTTAATTTTTTGTTTTGCCTAGTTTGACTAATGTGTGGCATATTTGAACATCGTAGAGGAGGAAAAAAATTTGATAATTTTCCTCTCCCTCTTTTACAATTATATATTACTCATTTAGATTAGTGTACGATTTGGTCAAACCATTATTCTGAGAATGGTTCCAAATTAATGGGAATACACTTGAATCAGGGGAAAAATCATGCTGCTCCAAGATTCTATAGCTTATATAGTGTGAATCACAAACTAGATTTTTTTTTTTGATCCCTCTAAAACAGAAAAAACAATTAATTAGTAAATGCTTTATTGTGTGAAAAAAGGAATAAATCGTGTCGGGTATTATCTTTCACTACCTTTGGTATTTTAAGGTTACCTGTAATGTTTATTTATTAATTGTGGAATGTCCATTCTAAATGGTCCTATTATTAAAGAAAGAATCCGGAGGTGAGGGGCCTCCTCATGTTGATTTTCGCATAGAAGATAGAAAAAAAAAAAAAAACAGTAATTATTAAAGACAATAAATAATGATAAAATAATAAAAAAAACAGTCAGAAGTCCTTCTTCACGCTTGTCTATCTTGTGCTATTGTTTCTATTCATCTGGATTTTGGGCTACAACGTTGTCTCTTGCCTACTACACTGGCATTCATTGTTGTGTAGAGGCAAACAGATGGATTGCTTCGCGCCAAATGTCCCGCGCATCTTAACCTCCTTGTCTTCATATCATGAGATATTGATTGACCAGTCTCGGCAAGTAGTTCACTGTTAGTTTTTCTCCTGCATGAGGTAAAGCTCTGATTCTAGATGGCTCCTCTAATTGTACGGAGGACTTTCCGTTCAAATCT